>NW_008653037.1:0-1308 GCF_000695815.1 Acanthisitta chloris
CCCCGCTGCCCTGCTGGGAGCAGCAGGACTTGGCCAGTGCTTGCAGGCGACAGGACGCAAAGGGCACAGCGAGGCAGCTCTGTGTGCTGGGCACGTCTCTTATTTCTGCACAGTCACCCCAGCTTGGCTTCTGGCACGTTGGTGCTGGCACAGCACACTCACCCAGGCCCTTTCTGGCAGCAGGCAGCACTCGTGGAGGCAGCCAGGGAGCTTCCTGCCCTCGCTGCTGCCCCGTGGGACACCCAAAGCTCCACACAGGGCTCCGGGGGCTCCTTACCCAGGTGCAATGCTTAGGGAGCTCAGGCTTCCACCCCTCTGCCCCTGCCAGGACCTTCCACGAGGTCCAGCCCCTCTGCCTGCTGCCAAAAATCCCTGCCCTGCCCTCGTGGCATCACCTCCTCGTGCGGAGCTCGGACGCTGCGCCGCGAGCGGGCGAAGAAGCTCTGCATTGTTGTCAGTGCTGTGCAGAGCCAGTCACGGCTTTGTCTCCTGCCCCGGGAGTCAGGGAGCACAGAAGGGGTGGAACAGGCTCTGAGCTCCAGCACAGCTCCCGGGATGCCCTGGAAGCATGGAATCCCAGGCACTGTCCGGGCTGGCAGAGCCTTCTGAGACACCGAGCCCAGGGCTGCCCCCAGCACTGCTCAGCCCCCCAGTAACCACGTCCCCAGTGCCACATCCACACACACCTGGCACTGACCTCACTGACATGAATAGCCCAACAGGTCCCCAAAGCTCAGCACACCCGTCCTGGTGCCCTCCCTCCATTCCTGCCACAAGTTGCTTTGTGTTCCTTTTGATCCACTTGTGATCTTCTCTTCCTCATCTCCTCCAATGCCAGAGCTCAGCCTGTGAATTCCAGACAGATTCCCATTCCTTCCCACTGTTACTCCTGCCCCTTCTTTCCTGGTTTTGGGCAAGCACAATTGGTCAACAATTTGTTCAAAGCATCTCAGACTGACAGAATCCCAGAATCATGGGCATGGGCACAGGAGATGGCACTGGCAAACACAAAAGAAACACCTGGATGGTAGGACATGGAACTGCTGGAGCAAGTGCAGAGGAGGCCACAGAGCTGCTCAGAGCACTGGAGCATCTCCCTGTGAGCACAGGCTGAGGGAGTTGGGGCTGTTGAGCCTGGAGAAGAGAAGGTTGTGTGGAGAGCTCAGAGCACCTTGCAGGAGCTGAAGGGGCTCCAGGGAAGCTGCAGAGGGATCTGTGTTAGGAGCTGCAGGGACAGCACAAGGGGCAATGGGCACAAATTGGAGGAGGGAAATTGAGGTTCGATGTTAGGCAGAAGTTTTGCCTGTT
>NW_008653037.1:1457-6176 GCF_000695815.1 Acanthisitta chloris
CAGCTCTGAGCTCCATTCCAACCCCTAAAACCCTATGATTCCTTTTTGCCTTCCTCTACTTCTCTTCTGTCTTAGAATTGGAGTATATTGGCAGCCAGGTGAGACAGACAGGTGTCAATCAGCTGCCATGAAAACCGAGGCTGCAAAGCAGAAATACACTGAAAAGTGCGAAGTATTTGCAGAAAATAGGGGAGAGGCTGGAAAGCGCAAGTGGAGGAACCAGGCGGATCCAGCAGAGTGCAGCATCGCCCCGGCCGAGCCGTGACTGTGACCTTCGCCTTCCACAGCGCCCGGTGTCAGCTGCACATACCTCCCGGGAAAATGACTGTGCCCCTCCACTTGTGACTTTCTAATAGTGCTTCGTTGGTCTTGAGTGGCTGACACTATTTTTCAGCATAAATACATTGGGGATGGAAAGTAGGAGAAAGAATCTGGAGCTGGAATTGGAAGTGGGAGCCAGGAAGACACGTGGGGAGTGGAGGGTTAGTTGACTGGTGCGAGAGCAGGACAGGGAAAATAACTGAACTCCCAGGACTGATGGAGCAGGGAACGCGATGGTAGCACAGGCAAAGAGAATGGGATTAGTACCTGAGCTAGGCACAGGGGAAGAACAGAACAGGAGGGATCAAAGAGGGAAGAAAACAAGGGCATTCTGTAACCAGTAAAGGTGTGCAGAGCCCCTGGGACGTGTGTGGCTCTGCTGTGCTCCCTGCAGGTCTCTGGGATCCCCACGTCTGACGGGGTAAGATTGCCTTGTGCAGGAGGAAAACACTCTGTCACTGCCTGTCGGTCTGACAGAAGTGCAGGAGAAGTCAGTCCTGTGGGTTTAGAGGTCTCAAACCAACTGTGGTACCACGGAGGTAATAAAGTGCTCCACGTGGTAGAACTTCAGGGTTTGGTTTTGTTCTCATTTTCTTAAACCAAAAAAACCAACTAGTACATTGCAGACAAAAATGTTTTTGTAAACCCTGTTAAGGTTGCAGAGCCAAATGCAGAAAAAACAGGCAATGCCACAGTTTGCCCTGTGAAAAGGCATCGTGGTGCTCTTGAAGCTCACCCGATAGCCCAGAAGCACCTGCTCTTACTGCACTGGAATTCTGATCCCTTTTCTCTATGGAAAGAGCTGGTTGTGGGGGTGATCAGGTCTGCACGGTGAGGGAAGGTGCTTTCCCTCCCTTCACACCTCATTTGGTGCAGAAGTACAGGGTGCCCAGGGAGGCTGTGGCTGCCCCAACCCTGGCAGTGTTCACAGCCAGGTGGGATGAGCCTTGAGCAACCTGCTCTGGTGGGAGGTGTCCCTGCCCAGGGCAGGGCTTGGGGCTGGGGGATCTGTAAGGTGAGACCTCCTCCAGTGCCACGTCAGACACCTCTGAAACTCCTCCAGGGATGGTGACTGCACCTCCTCCCTGGGCAATATCCCAGGGCCTCAACACCACAACAGGCAAAACATTTCTCCTCACATCCAATCTGACTCTGCCCTGGCTCAGCTCAAGGCCATTCCCTCTAGCCCTCAAATGGAACAAAGATAATGAACATGTCTTGACTTTCAGGGGTAAATGTTACTACAAGTAATTTCTGCAGAGCCTTCCAGTAAAAGGCTCCTTTTGTCACCGTGTTTCCTCCTGACGTGTCTGTCATAGGACCCAGCAGCTCTCGTGGGGCATTAGGAAACACTTGGTTTCAAAATACTCTGGAATGGACCGAGGCTGAGCCCCTCTGGGTGGCTCCTGGAGGAGCTGGGGGCACTGGGGCCAGGGGAGCTGCCTCAGGGACTGACTCTGAGATGGCTGAGAGCTGCCATAGATTCTCAGCCAGCTGAGATGTTCCCTCTGTGTGGAACTTCTCAGGCTCTGCCCCAGCACTGCAGCGTGGCCTGGCGCCCTCCGAGCCTCGTGATTCACAGCACTTCTTTGCCTGGAGGTGGGACAGGAGTCACCAGAATTCCCTTGTCAGCCTTGACGCAGAGAGAGCCTCTCTCTGCTCTGCTGGCTGTGTGACTGAGACTCAACACTCACACCAGGGTTCAGTCACACCCCTTGGCTAAGGAGTCCCTGCTCTGGTTCTGGAGGGCTGTTCAGCACAAAGCTGCTCCATTATCTTACTGCCTGAATTAATACCCAGGACACTGCTTCCCAGGATCACAGGCTCAGTGAGGTTGGAAGGGACCACAGTGGGTCACTGGGCCCACCTCCCTACTCCAGCAGGGCCACCCATGGCTCAGGGCTGTGTCCAGAGGGGTCTGGAATATCGGCAGTGAGGAGAATCCACGACCTCTCTGGGCAATCTGTTCAGTGCTCAGGGACTGCACAGCAAAGAAGTTCTTCCTCCTGTTCAGGTGGAACTTCCTGTGCATCAGTTTGTGCTGTTCCCTCTTGTTTGATTGGTTTCCCCACTGAGCAGAGTCTGATCATCCTCTTGGCACTTCCCATTCATGGACCTGAATCCATTCATGAACCTGAATCCAGCCATGAGGTCCCTCCCAGTCCCCTCAGGATAAGGACAGCATCACCAAGGAGCCCTTCCCATGGCAAGAGGATGCCTATGTATGTGTCTGATCACTCCTCATTGCAGGAGATGAGATCTTCAGAGGGTCAGAATGCAAAGCTTCCTAATGGAGACACCATGGACAGCCAAGGCCACAGACACCAGAGGCAGGTGGACACCCAAGAGTGCTCCTTGGTCCACCCCTGAACCATGAGGTGTTTCAGGACAGCCCAGGGACAGGGTCTCTGCTACCCTCTCCCCAGGCAGGCTCACACATGCACTTAGTGCCATGGTCTAATAACCGAGGTAGGGTTGGACTTGATGATCCTGGAGGTCTTTTCCAGCCTGGGTGATTCCATGATTCTCTGCCTGTTCTCTGTGGAGTTTGGGCTGAGGCTGTGCTGTGCCAGCCAGAGACAACGCTGTGTATGCAAGTGCTTTCTGCTTGCTTTGGGCTTTGCTGTGTGTGTTTGCACAGAGCTGCAGGGAGCAGAACCAGCATCGGGGTCCAAGTGCTGTGTCTGTGGACAGTGCCTGTGAGGAAAGGAGACAAGGCCGGGCAGGTGCCGAGGAGCTGAGTGCTGTCGGTGCACACACGCGGGTTTGGCCATCCCGGAGCAGAGCTGGAGTTGTGTTCCTCACACAAGTGACGTCCCAGCAGCTCTGAGCCACGTGGTGAGGCTGGTGTCGCTGCCTGTCCAGCAGGTGAGAGCTGCTGGGTCGGGTGAAGTGGATGTGGCTGAACTCGGGACTGGTGTTTGCTTCCGACGTGTGGTGAGCTGGCTAAACTCATCCAGCCAACAGAGGGAACGTACCCAGAGCGAGGCAGCAGACAGCCCTGGGTGAGACACCCCCTGCCCCAAAAGAGACAGCCAGGACAGCCACCCGAGGCTAGCAGCTGTGTCACGAGACCCATACAGGCTCCTCGTTTCTGGAGGGAAACCTGGAGACCACCAAACAGCACCAGCAGCTTGAATTCCAGCCGGTGTGTCTGCTTCGGGATGACCAGATCCCTCTCCAAATGTCCTGGCAAGATTTCCCCTGGCCACGGTGACAACTTGAGCAAGCCTAGAGTCCGTGCAGGCACCTCCTTCTGGACGCCTGAATGTGTCCTGGCTTTGAAGGGAATCCCAGCCAGGCTGCTGGCCAGTGGAGGAGGGGAGCACAGCCAAAGGGGATGGAGGGCAGGAAGCACAGCTCCAGGTTTTGCTAGCACACAGCTCATGCCACTAGGGTTTTGCTGGGATGGGGTGGGTAGTGCATAGTGCAGGCAGCCAGGGGAATAACAAGATACCACAGTGATGTTTCCATTCAAGTCACGTATGTGTGGAAGGAAATGCAGGTTCCTTCACTTTCCATCCAGACCAAATGAGTTCAGATTCCATTCTGTGGCCTTCGGGTACCCAGGAAACTGGGGCATGACATCATCTGCAGGAAGGAGAAGCAGCTTGCACAGCCTCTGCCATGCTCTGGGAAACTCTCCCCGCTCTGCACAGTGGGGAAGCTTCTGTTGACGAGAAGAAAAGTGACCAGTCAGTCACTGCTTACAACATGTGAGTGTCCTGGAGCGGCAAGAAAGTTTGGGGAAGTGACAGCACTGTGACAGCTAACTCTGTCACAGTGCTGTCTAACTTTCTCTAGGTCATCACACCCTTTAATAGCCAAAGAAGATGTAGCCCCACGCTGAAGGTACCGTGTAAATGAGCAGGAGGGTCCACCCTCAGCTGGGTTTCCCCAAGGGGCTGTCACCCCACGCTGCCCTAGGGAGTTGTTTATGTCAGGCACTGGTAGATGTTCTGCTCAGCACAGCACATGCCAAACCACAGCTAAAAGCTTTGCATTTAATCACGGAAGGAAAATACTGAGTGCAATTCACGAACCTACTCTAAACCCACTAGAGCTATAATTAAATCCACTCTTAAAGTAGTGTAACTCTTCTTAGGGCCGAAATAGCACTCTTTATTTTAGGCAGCGTTGGAGAAAGAGGAGGAGAGAGGCAAACATTTCCATGTGAAGGCTTGGAAACTCCTTTCAGTGTACTAAACATTCACCAAGGCTTCCTGTGAGCATTGGAGTTTGTCCTTTCGCTGCTGGCTGGATTTTCATCTCGTTTGACCAGCAGCAACCGGCTGAAATCCCATCCCCACCCCGACAGCAGCCAAGGGCGAGGGACACGTGTGCGGCCGACGGGACAGCGGGGCTGGACACTGCCCGGGGCTCGGACAGGACACTGCC
>NW_008653038.1:0-10131 GCF_000695815.1 Acanthisitta chloris
CTGGGACAGGTGACCCCAACTGACCAGCAGGATATTCCACACCATAGAACATCATGCTCAGTATATAAGTGGGAGGAAGAAGGAGGAAAGTGGAGATGTTGGAGTGATGGTGTTTGCCTTCTCAAGTCACCGGTCTGTGTGATGTGGCCCTGCTGTCCTGGAGATGCTGAACACCTCCTGTCCATGGGAAGCAGGGAATTAATTCCTTGTTTTGCTTTACTTGTGTGTGGCCTTTGCTTTCCCTATTAAACTGTTCTTTATATCAACCCATGAGTTTTCTAGCTTTTACCCTTTTGATTCTCCCCACCATCAGCATGGGGGTGTGAGCAAGTGGCTGCGTGGAGCTTGATTTCTGGCTGGGGTTAAACCATGACACCATACCAAGGAAGTCACAAACCTTCTCTGCCAGATTGCTGTCTCTGGGAGGAGATTTTTGCTGCCACGTTTGCTTCTCATAAGGGCAGGTTGGGAGGTCACCAAACAGTGGGCTGTAGGACACAACATGACAACTACCTCTCAGGTCCACAGCTTAGTTGAGGTGCAATTCCAGCAAACACATGGGCAGGGGAGACAGAGCCAAAGGTGTTCAGTGTGGCAGCCTACACTCACACCTGCCCTGAAAAGTTGTGCCCAGACTGACACCTAAAGGCTTTGGCAGTGATGGCTAATCGGTGCTGAGGAGGTTGGTACCAGCAAGAGCACAGCTCCTGTGTGTGAGAGCATCCCTGTCCCTCTGAGCAGGATAGGCAGCACTGAGATGAGGTGAGAATTAGCTGCCCCCAGCAGGGTGGGTGCCTGAGTCAGGACAGGGAAGGCAGCAGGAGGATGCCAGAGATGTAACTTTGATTACTCCTGTAGGCTCCCAGGAGGGGAACCTGGATGACCTGCAGTACCAGGAGCAGGACATGGAGAGCACCAGTCCCCCTGAACACCCTGACACAGGGAGGGCAGAGCCAGCAGGCAATGCTCCCAGCAGCATTGCGGGCAGAGATAATATACACAAGGACTATGCCCTCCAGGAGCGTCGTCGGCTCCTCTCAGTGATGGGTAGTAACATAGGAGAGGAGATACAGAGGAGAAGGCCAAAGAGATCTGGTGTCAAACCAACCATGCTGGCCTCTACCAACCAAAGCCTCAGCCAGGCTGGCCCAGAGGAGAACACAGTAATAAAGAGACTCCGTTTAAAAGCTGGCATCAAAGACAGCTCCAGGAACCCTCCACAGCACGCTGGGGCCAGCCAGGGGAGAGTGCTTGTCAGAAAGGCAACTCCTCCTTCTAGGACCGTGTCTCAAAGACAGCAGTCTCCAGGCCACCCAAGGGACTCAGGGGTGACAGTTCCCAAAGGGCTGAGACCTCGAGGAGACCTGAGCACTGCTAAGGACAGGCTGCAGCCAGCAGGCACCGGGCCAGCCAGCTGGGAGAGGAGGCCCAGTCTCTGGCAAAGCCAGCAGGCACACTGTGAGCTCTGCCATTCCCAGCCAGCGTTCTGGGCTGCTGCAGTGGCTGAACCAAGTGGAGCTCTACATCGCTGAGCAGAAGGCAGGCAATGGTGGGGATGCAGGCAAAGGAGAGACACAGGTGGCATCTCCAGTGAAGGGCAAGTCTGGACCTATGGCAGCAGAAGAGGAAGAGGTGGATGGGGAGGCAGAGGAGGAAGATGAGGAGGATTTCGATTACGTACCAGTGTTTGACCAGGCAGTGAACTGGGAGCAGACCTTCAGCACGAGCAACCTGGACTTCCATATGCTGCGCACAGACTGGATTGACCTGAAATGCAACACGTCAGGAAACTTGCTGCTAAGAGAAAGGGAGGCCCTGGAGGTCACACGTGTCTTCCTGAAGAAGCTCAACCAGAGGAGTAAAGGGTAAGGCACAATGAGAAAACCCCAGGGCAGTGTCCTGGAGCTGGTGGACCATGCTGCACAGGGAATGCCTGTCATGAGTAACTTGTGAGAATCAGAGGATAAACTAGATGTGGGAAATAAGATTTCAGGCAAGGAAAACCATTGGGCTTTAAATATAATTCTTTTGGCTGAGAAATGCTATCATTTTTTGCTGGTACTTTTTACATGGTCTTGATATGGTTGTTTTTCTTCTCAAGACTTGCCATCTTGATTGCCTTTCTGGAAAACAGGCATACTTTCTCTGAGCCTCCATAAGCTAAACAATCCAACTGCTGATGCTTCTGTTGGGTTGGCCACTATTTCCATAATTTTCTTACAAGCATGCAGGTTTCAGTTTGGGTTAATTTTCCTATACATAAGTGACCGGTATCCTGTCTGTTTTATACAATGGGTGGTATTAGTTTCCAGTCCCTGCTGGACTTAAGATCACACTTGTTTTTTCAGGGTCACATCAGTCACAGTCAGGTGAAACGGATCGATACGCACAGGTCTTTCTCAGCATTTTTAACTGAAGAGCATCTCTTTTACAGCAGAAACTCCTGTTAGGATCCTGTCATTTCATCCAGTTTTGGCCATTCTGAACCTACAGCTCACAACAGTTTCTCCTGTATGATTGCTCAGTCCTACTCCATGTTACTGGCTGATAAGCTGTCACGAGCCAGTTTCACTAGCCCAAACATACTCCTTGTGCCAAGATCGTTGTAGGCGGTGTCGAATACACTCCCTATTACCAGCCCTACAGTCACTCAGACACATTTGTTATTTTTGTGTCACCTTTACTTCATTTCTCCTGCCAAATATTTTCTCTTGGCTGGAATCCCACGTCTAATCCCACATGCCTGTGGATTTGGGAAACAGGTGTTAAACCTTCCCATAGGACTGAGCAGTGCAGCAAAGCAAGGGGAAGCTGGGGACAAAAAGGTTTGTGCTAGTGAGGAGGAAGGAGCCTAGCAGAGCTGAGTGGGCTGGAGGTGGGAGGGACTGGTGTACAGGGGATATGCCCATGCCAGAGGTGTATCACCTGCAGGAGATTCCAGCTGCAGCGGATCGTGAATGTGGAGAAGCGCCAGGACCGCGTGCGGGGCAGCCGCTACCTGCTGGAGCTGGAGCTGCTGGAGGAGGGAGAGCGACTCGTCCGCTTCTCTGAGTACATCTTTGCGCGGGGCTGGCAGGGCAGCGGTGGCGACGAGGAGGAGGAGAGGAAGATGAGGAACCTGGCATGGGGTCGCCGGCGGCACCTGATGGCTGTGGCAAAGGAGCCAGAGCTGTGTTGGCCCCAGGGCTTTTCCTGGAACCACCGTGCCATGGTTCACTTCGTGGTGCCAGGTAAGGGGACCTGCCGCCCCAGGACATCGAGGGACGGCACAGTGGGTGGTTCCCAGGAGGGCAGTCCTGAACGGTAGGTCTGGCTCAGCCTCAACCATCTTATTTGGGTTATTGCCAGTTTCTGTTGTGTCCACGTTAAATCCCCTCAGAAATATGATAGGGCCCAAACTCCCATGTTTCTGTTGTGTCCAAGTTAAATCCCCTTAGAAATATGATAGGGCCCAAACTCCCATGGCTTGTAACTCATAGAAAATTCCTGTCACACACTGGGAAAGAGCCCACACTGATTCCTTAGCTCTTTGGTCCAGGTTTTCAACCTGGGCCTATTTCAGTATCCCTGCAAGGTTAGCGGGGTTTCACGGGAGGCAGGAAACCTTGCCTGTTGAGAAACACCATCCCTGCAATCAGTTTGCTTTGGTTCTCTCCCTGTTGCGATACAAACAGTGAAAAACCAGGCACGTTGGGTGCTACAGTTCATCTCTGACATGGAAGAACTGTTCCAAGTCACTAAGGATCCCTACTTCAGCGTCATCATCACAGACTACAGCAGCAATGACATGGATGTAGAGAAGGCTCTGAAAAGATCTACCTTGCACAGGTGAGAGCACTGCTGGGTCACCAAACACGGCTCGTGCGCGTGCGCCTGCGAACGCGGCACATCTGCTGGCTCTGTGTGCTGGCTGTGTCTCTGCTGCAGCTGGAGACTGGCAGTGACATCCATCCAGACGGGACATATAGATGTTGTTACGATGTGCATAAAACAGTGTCACGAAAGCGTGAGGCAATACCTAGTGTATTGGTTGTTTCCTTTACATGCCAGGGATTCCAGTAACCAGTCTAGTTCTAGGATAGAGCTGGACTAGCTGAAAAGACTTTTGGTAGGTGCTGCCCTGTCCTTGCTGCACAAGGAGGGAAACCCTCAGGGCATGCTGAGACCTGGAGCAGCACCGAGCTTGTGCACTTACCCAGCAAAGGCTCTGCTGCTCCCTGAGAGGGTGCATGAGGGCAGGATGTCTGTGGTGTACCAGTGCCTGCAGTGCTTTCTCTGCATGCACACACTGAACTTTGCTTTCCCATCTAACCCCCAGCTATCAGTACCTGAAGCTGACAGGGAATTTCGAGCGCTCTGCTGGGCTGCAGGCGGGGATCGACCTTGTGTCGGTAAGTCTGGGGGCTCTTGGAGTGGACAGGGAAGTTTGTGGTGTGTGTCTGGTGCTATCGCTGCCTTTGGTACTGAACACGCTGTTTTTTAGGGAAGGGAGTAGCCTAGCAGACCAGATCAAATGTAGATGTGTTTCCTGTCCTTCCAGAGTAAGGGACTCACCCTTTCTTCTGAGGAGCCTGTGGCCTGTTTGATTCTCAGTCCACATACTGCAACTGTCAGACAGGAGGGAACTCAGCAGTAGCAGCTTTGTGGTACTGGTTCTGCGAGGTCACAGTCATAGTATTTCACACTTAGCGTTGAACAGCCACTCAGCGGCCGTTTTGCCAGCCTCTGGGATCTCAGTTTCTAATGCAGCAACAAGTGTCTTTTTAATTGACTTCCATATCTCTGTCTTCCTGCCCCTCAAGAAATAATTCCTTTAAGTCAACCTAATTTTTCCCAACCGGTGTGGCTGGTTCCAGGACCCACACAGCATCGTTTTCCTGTGCGACCTCCACATCCACTTCCCAGCCGGCGTCGTTGATTCCATCAGGAAGCACTGCGTGGAAGGCAAGATGGCCTTCGCACCCATGGTCATGAGGCTGCACTGCGGCATGTCCCCACAGTGGCCTGACGGTACGAGGGATTGAAGCCTCTGTGGCTCAGACCTTGGGAAATGGGGAAACCACCTTTGGATTTGTTCCTCTGGCACTGTCAACATCTAGAGCTTGGAGTTCTTCCAGGTCCACTAAGTGAGGGTGTGTTAGACATAAGATGGGGTTGAACAGCATCAGGTGCCTGGAATTTGAGATCAAAAAGCTAGCAGAGCCCTTTATATGATGTTTCTCCTGGGGCTCCTTATGGATTTAAGGACCTTGGAAAACCCCTCCTTTACTCCTTTCTGTCCATTTCTCTCTCTTCTCAGGGGGCACAACCTGTCCTGAGGAGAGCTGCTAGACTGGGGTGAGGGAAACCAACCCAAGTCAGAGCAAGGAAAGTGACATAGATCACCTGAGCATAGGATTTCCTTTAGACAGAGGTGGCCATCCTGAGCCATCCAGGCACAGGGACAAGCCTGTGAAGATCATTAGGTACTATGTTGCCAGACAGGAGATGTGAGAGGTTCTGCTAACAAGTTGAAAGGACAGCTCAGGCTCTCTGTCCAGAAGCCTTTCTTACTTCCCAAAGCTGGTTGGCATGGTTGGCTCTGCCTTGGTGCTGAGTTGCTTCTCTGGTGTCAACACTGTGCTAAAAGTAGCTTGAGTCTCTCTCCAGCAGCTCTTCTGGAGTCGTCAACGGTTCAAAGCACCAACATACCTGTGCCTCTTTTGTGCTATCCTCAGGCTACTGGGAGGTGAATGGGTTTGGTCTCCTGGGCATATACAAGTCTGACCTTGACAAGATTGGAGGCATGAACACCAAAGAGTTTCGGGACCGCTGGGGAGGAGAGGACTGGGAACTCCTGGACAGGTAGGCATCCACTGTCATCATTAATGTGTTCAGGAGGGGAGACTCATTGGATCCTGGAGGACCACTGACCATGGGAGTAGGGATCTAAGGAGACTGAGATGATTACTGCCACCGTAAACTTGGTTAGTGAGAGTCTTTGAGTGTGTCCTGACCTCAAACCTAGTAGGTGAGGAGACACAAAGCACTCTACTACAGCCTTCCAGCCACATTGCGGGTTGGCCACATGCAGATCAGGCACTGGCAATTGTGAAGACTTTGTCCTCTTCAAGCAGTGCAGTGCACAGTGGGTCCAGTCTGGATCCCTCAGACTTCCCATACAACACATAGCAATTGCCCAGAAGATCAACTATCAGGGAGACATTTAAAGATCATGAGGTACAGTTACAATTTCTGATAAGTTTGTGATGAGATATCTCTGCTGTACAAATCCTAGGCCTCTGAGTTTGTAGTTCTAGGTTTCGAAGCCTATCCTGTCTTTTCTGTCTGCTGACTGCAGAAAAGACTAGCCTCCTGAGCAATTCCATGCTGCAAGCTGTCTTCCCTCCTAGCCTGGCATGTGCAGGCACTCCTTACCTGTCCTGCCCTCAAGGGTGCATAGACACTCAGCAAGTGTCATTAAATACTTGCTTATGGATACAAGATACCCCTGAGCTATTCTGGACTCTTCAGTTTCATTCTGTCTCCTGTCAACAGCACAGCATAAAAGAGATTTTCTGAGACAGAGCCCCCCAGTATTTCTGTGATCAAGTTTTCCCTAATTCTGCCCTTCTTTCTGGCAGGATTTTACAGGCTGGGCTGGAAGTGGAGCGTCTCTCCCTGAGGAACTTTTTCCACTGGTTCCACTCAAAGCGTGGCATGTGGAACCGGCGCCAGCTGAAGACACTGTAGCCTCCAACCCCCAAACTGTTGGGCAGCACTGTCCACCAACTCATCTCGATGTGCACTTTGCTGAGGCAGACAGCTGAGCACACAAACTCCTCCTCTGCCTCCAGAGCCCTCTGATGGGATGGCACCGCCGCAGAAGGGACAGGCAGGCTAGCAGAGTGGGAGCTTTTCTTGTGAGCTGTTGTATCCAGGACGTGGGATCCGTGTCTCCCTGGGAAGGCATGTGGGGAAGGTGCCGACAAGCGAAGGACTTGTGTTTCCTGCCAAGCAGTCTGGTGGATGGTACAGTGGGAGAGGTGCCATATTTCTCATTGAGTCTTGCATCGTGTAAACCAAACAAACACAAATCCCAGCTAAGCCCAGGATGGTTCATTTAGAATAATGCAGCTTCTCTTTCAATACTTGAATGAGGCAAAAAGAAAAAAAACACAGCCCTCCCCGTTTCCCTTCCTTCCCCATGTCTCCAGTATCCATGATTTTGGACAGAGGACCAAAGTAAGTTCTCTGAGCTGTATTGCGTCCGCAGGCCAATGTGCTGGCCCAAGGAAATTTGGATGAGGAGGCACTTTAGGCTGCTGGTGCTTAGACGTTTCTCTGTGCTTTTCACTTTAGTCATTATGATACACTGTGCTCGTACTCAGCAAATTACAGGCCATGGATGGAGATGAAAATACATTTCCCTTACAAGAGCCATGTTTGCCTATAACTGGGCAAGCTGGCAGGGGTGATGTTACAGCTCCACCTAAATTATTGATCTACTGCCTGAGGGTAGTGGAGGGGTTATCCAGAGAAGCCAAGAGGGCATCTCAGGAGGAACTTTGCAGCCTTATCTGACAGACATGTGTTTGTCCTAATGATATCAGGGAAACCCTAGCAGGGAAGAAGTGGCAATATTTTATTAGTTGAAATGTTGATTTTGTCTGGAAAAGAGGAGACAGAGTATTCTGTTCTTGAGATCCTGTACATTTATGCAGCATCTAAAATGGCCTCAGTTGTGTCTTGTCATGCTCTTATGTAAAGAGCAGACTTCTTGGTTGAAGAACCAGCAAAGCTGTTGGTGCTTAATCTCTGGAACAGCCCTGGGAGCTCTGGCCTGGTATGGAAGAGGTGGCCTCAGGTCCTGGCACATGCACTGTGTGTAAAGAACAGTGAGGACAGAAGAGGGTTGAGTGAATAAAAGGATAGGCAGACCTATGCTGTCACTGATGCAAGAAGTGTAGAAAGATCCCACAGCTGGCGTGATGCTACAGAGAATCTCCTCCCCTAAGACTCCTGTTAATGTGAGGCAAGATGGTTTTTACCCCATAACCATTTTAGAAGACTATAGACCCAGAAATCCCAACACACTCAGTGCTGGAGCTTCAGTGTCCCCATACTGTGCTGAAAAGTCTGCTACTGGTCTCAAGCTTGAGGGGAGAGTGTGACATAGGATGCTGCTCACGGTGTCCAGTTCTGTGGGGAGTTAAGAGGTGAGTAATGGAGTTATGCAGAATAGAAGCAACGCCAACATGCTACTAGAATTTTTTGCCTTTTGCTGCTGGAGTGGATGCCAGTTCAGAAGAGACATTCTTTGTTACTGGTTCTGTAGTGCTTGACAAGTCCATCAAGTTCCTCCATTGCAGTAGAAAACTGAACATGCAATTTCTGGCATATGCAATAGAAATCTTGTCAGATCATCTGCTTGCATCAGTTTGGATATGACTGATGGAGTTAGAAAAAGTCAACCAGATACCAGAAAGTTTTACTGTGCAGTGTGCAGCCGTGATGAGTAGACCAGGGGTGGCTGTGTCTCTGGGTCCACAGAGCCTTTGCCAGAATGGAGACACTGAATATCTCAGAAGAGGCAGCCTTATCCATCCACCCAGGCCAGAGCAGTCTTTCTGGCCAGAGAGAATACTTTACCCATGCAGATACTAAGAAATGAATCACTGCAGTTGGGGCAAGAGGGAAGAGGCTGAGAACAGTCAACACTTTTTTTGTTCAGGAGAGTTCAGGAGACCAGAGGCCTGTGATGCAGTGTTGCAATAAGCTCTGTTTCTGCCTGGAATGTGCAGTGTCAGTCATGCTCTCGGTGCATGTCAGAGCCTGTGCTTCACTCCAACACAGGCACAACCCTGCGAGTGTGCAAGTTTGCTGCTTTCCAGGCTCCAGGACTGCACCTCCACAGCCTGTCCGGGCTGGCTCTGTCACGCAATGCCTGTGGAATGGGGAGAGGCTGTAGGGACGTGGCGAGGCGTTAGCAGCACCAGCTGTCTGGCCTCATCAAACTGAGAACAGCACGATGCCCGTTTTGCAGATGGGGAGCTGTTGGTTTTAGTGGCAGATGTAAAGTCGTGCAGAGGGATGAAGGGCTGTTTGTACCACGTGCTTTCACACCTGGCTGGAGACGTGGTCTGCAACACCCAAAGCTGGCAGCTGGCATTCGTCACCAGGCACTGGCAAGAATTAGGTGAATCCAGAAGGTAACTCATTGGGCTCAAATAATATCAGTAGCCCCTCTTCCCCACCAGAGAGGACAGTCAGCAAAGAGCGGACTGGAAAGTAGGGTGCAACCATCACTTGAGCACTCCCAGCAGAATTTGAGGATTCTGCCCCATTTTTTAATTGTGACTCTGCTCCTTCCTTCACACCTTGTAACCCAGGCCAGTGGCAAGCAGAATTCTACCTCGTGAGGACTCCTTGGTTGAGATATGTGGAGTTAAGGGGTTTCAGTCCCGTTTCCCGATGGCCAATATCCCCACTGTCAAAGCTGCCACCTCAAACGTTTTTCCCTTTCTAGCACAGTGGGAATTCTCAGTTGGTATTTAAGCATTGCTGTAGTAAATGTGATTAATACTAATTGGCACTAGCTGGCAGCCTCCATGGAGGAGCTTAGAGAGCCCATGAGGACAAAAGTTGTTTTCCAGCCCACATGCTCAGACACCACTGCAGACTGTGGGGAGAGAAGGGTTTGCCAGCCAGCAGCAAACCTTGCAGGAGCAGTGCTGGGCTTTGCTGTGAGATGCCACCCCTCTTCCAAAACAGCCTGCAGTTTTTCTCACCAGGCAGGGTCACGCAGGGAGCACAGCAGGAGCTGGTAGTCCTGCAGCGTGCGGTGAGGGGCCGTGGCCAGCCAGGGCAGTGGTGCTTCACCCCATCACTAGTGTGCGTGGCAGGCACTGCCGCTGCGAGGAGAGGTCATCTCTGGGGCTGGCACAGCTCCCAGAGAGCAAGAGGGAACCTGACTTCACCACAGCCAAACAGCTGAGCCCCCAGCAGCTGGTCACCTTTCTGTCACTAGGATCGTTCTAGGAACCTGTCCCCGAGTTTCTGGCCTTCATGTGCATCCTGGCTGTGTCCTGCCTCGGTGACAGGAGGAAATCAGTTGCATGGGTGTTGGTTTGAGAGACAGGTGTCTGCCAA
>NW_008653039.1:0-2247 GCF_000695815.1 Acanthisitta chloris
CACCCACCCCTATCATCTACACGATGGTTGCAGAGCTCCTTCCTCCTCTCCATCCAGGGCAAAATCCTCCCAGTCCCAACCTTTTCCTGCTGGGAAAACTGGGGCTCAACCAACCCTCTCACTTCCCTAATGATCTGTACCTCTTTCTCTCTCTCTCTCTTCATTTCCCAGCCACATTTTCCATCCTTACTTGCAGCCCCAGCACAAAATAAGCACTTCAAGGAGTCAGACAACTTTTAGGCCAACTTGAATCAGTGCAAAAGAAGAAAAGCTGGAATTACTTCCTGGGAAAACAGAGGGAGAGGGATCTGAATGCTCAGGGGTGTCAGGGCTGAAGACACATCTCCCTCTCAGGCAGGTGAGGAAAGCCTCACCCAGAGCATCTTGTAAGGGTATGGAATCACTTCCCATGGATTTTTAGCTTTCCTGGGTGGTTTTCCTTTATTCCAGGAGAATTCATTCAGGAATAAAATTCCCTGAGTGCTCCTGGACCAGTGGAGAAGCCACAGGTGGAAGAGGTGTTAGCAGCAACTGAGCAGCAAGTTTAATTAGCTAATTAGTGTCCTCTTGAACCACAGAGCTAATGAGCAGCCAAATTCCCTCCTGGGCAGACACATCAAACCACAGAGCTAATGAGTAGCCAAATTCCCTCCTGGGCAGACACATATTGGGGGAATGTCTCACTTTTGGGGGAATTACTGAGAATAAATTGGGCCTGGATGGTGATGATGATGGAAAATCCTCACTAAACCCAATGTTTAGTGAGTTACATCCCTCAGCTTTAAAGGACTACACAGGTATTTTACTCCAGAGGGGAAAGGGGGTAAATATTGACTCTACAAAGTAAACAGAAACGTGTCCAAAACATTTTGCTGAGCAGAAATTGCAGCTTTATCTTTTGATCTTGGCTCTTCAGCCCATCAGGCATCGAGGCAGCTGCTCCCAACCTCACATCAACACTGTTGGCTTTTCACTGACAGCAAAACCCACTAAAAAACAAGGCAAAGAGGAAGAGCAAAGAGGTGAGAAAGGGCAGAAAAGGTGAGAAAAGGAAACTCCTTTTTTTTTTTTTTCAGGACTTCAGCATCTTCCTTGCTGCCTTTTGCCAGCTGCTGCATCCCAATTTCAGTCCATCCTCAGTGTTTGAAGTGTCTCTTTTCATTGCTGCCCTAGGAACACTCTGAAATCAATGTCTCCTGTATCCCCTGGGCATCATCCCCTGGAATTTGTCAAACTGAGAGGAAGCAAATTATCCTCTGTCCCTAAAATGATCCTACAGGCTCAGCTCAAGGTATTTTCAGGCTGGAGATTAACTCCAAGGAGGTTCAAACTTCTTTTTTTTTTTAACCCAGAAGTGCACAGTGCTTGGGTAGATGAAATGGTATTTTACAAGGTGCTGTCCTGAGTGGTCCCCAAGTGATGTTCCCATTCCTTCTCCTCCATCCCAGCAAATTTCAAGGGGCTACTCAATACCTTGAGAGCTCCAGAAAAATCCAGGCCAACTTTGGGGGCTAAATGCTCCAGAACTAAAGCAAATCTGGCTTTGGTGTCACCCCAGACTTGGACAAAGACCAGGAGGTTGTCACAGGTTTATTAGAGGTGAGGAGGAGGATAAAGGAGGGATTAGAGAGGAAAAGGACCTGAAAGTGTCTCAGATCTTCCTGACAAGGCTGGAAGATTCAAAATGAGAAATCAGCTAACTTTAGAGAGGGCACAAAGACCAAACTTGGGCCAAAACCAACCCAACAAATTCTATCCCCAAAGAGGTGAGGAATTGCTGCTCATACATTTGTCCCAGCCTTGGCAAAGTCCTTTGCTCAGGCACCAAAACCACTTGTGAAGAGGCAGAAACATCCACTCTACACCAGAGATTTCTTAACTTGCCTAAGATTTCAATTTTTCCCTTTTAGAATCCACTTTGGGTCTCATTTTATCCCAGGGACACCTTAAACCCTCTGGTTAAACTGGTGTTGCTCATCCCAGGGCAGCATTCCCACCCAGCACTAATGCTGTGCACAAACCACCAATAAATATGGGTTTTTTTCCTTCTGATTGAAGGGAAAAATCAAGATGTAAAGCAGCTTCATCTCCTCTGGGCTTTTCCCTTCCAATTATACAGCAAACAGCAGGAAAACCTCAGCAAACACACAACTCCCCAAGGTCTTCACCCCTTGCACTTCATTCCAGGAAGGAAAAAAAAGAAAAACCAAACTCCAATTTGGGGGTTTTTCAGCTGAGCTGCTGAAC
>NW_008653040.1:0-8577 GCF_000695815.1 Acanthisitta chloris
ACACTGACTCCTGGGGAACACCACTAGAACTTGCTTTCCTAAATTACACGTTTAGCATCTTGGATCTTGCTCATTTCTGTCTACTTTATTATGTTTTTCTTTTGTTACATTTCATATAAGCTTGGATATCTAAATATGCTCAATAATTTAACTTTTTCTCTGGTTCATAGGTCTTCCAGTGTTGTGTTTATTAGATGCAAACAGCCCCAAGCTTGTGTTGCTTCCTGTGTGGCCTCTTTTCCTGGCAGCAGGATCAGGAGGGCTGAAGCTCTCCTCCTTAAAGCACCTCTTAAGGCTGCCAGAGCAGAGATTTTGTGGGCTATAAGGCATTTCCTAAGGGAAAAAAAGGGATTGTGTTGAAAAATGGGGCTGTGCCCTCCAGCAGAAAGGGAGGAAGGAAGAAGGACAAAGTGCCACTCCACTCTTCAAGGAGAAAAGCATTTCAGCAGTCATGTGGTGAAAACTGTAGTTTGTGTCAACTGTTTCTTTAGTGCTGCTCAGGTGTGTTGTCTTCATGGCAAGTTTTAATATCTCCTCTTTTCATAGCTCTCAAGAAAGTCTGTCACTGGTGGGTTCATGTGGAGGCAGCTGGGGAGGATTTGGTGTGCTGTGTGGTCAGTGTGTGGTCAGATTTGGTGTGTGAAGGAGTTCACTGGTTCTATAGTCTTGTTGTAGAGAAGAAGGGAAAAACAAGTTCTGTAAACCAGGTACTTTAGCTGTTCAGCTCTGTGGGGTGTATCTTGCCCCCTATTTAACTGCCAAGGAGATAAATTCTAATCCTGTGGTTATTCTTATCTGAAGTATGTTAGATCTGTGATATTTTGTTTGTTTCTGGTGATGATTAGCACATATCTAAAGTGTCTACCAAAAACTTCTATGCAGTCACAGAAAGTATGGGGCTTTGAGTTTGTCACTGTTTGGAGAGTCACAGTTAATGCTCAATGGCAGCTGTAGCCTTTGTTCACATATTCAGTAAGTGCCTTTAGGAATTATTCTTTTCAAATGGCCATGGAGAACACTTGGGTATCAAATGCTTTTAGTGACAGGAAAAGTGGATAAAAGTTCTTGTTTTCTGCACTTTTTTTTTCCAGAAAGGCAGACATGACATTAATTCTGTTGTACACAGTAGTATTTTCCTACAGTCTGATTTATACAAACACCAGCTTGAGGTTTGTAGAAGATGGACATTTACACTAACCTTAAAATCTTGGTAATGTCCTTTATACCTGGAAGCTGCAGCCACAGGATTTTATTACCAATTAGAAGAACAAGTTCAGCTGCTTCTGTTAATGACATTGCCACTGCCTGGAGATGTGTGTCTGTGCACTCTTCCCTGTGTCTATTTGCACACACAGAATTAATTACTCCGGTTTGCTATGGAAACTGTTCTTTGCTGTACAGAAACAGGCTAAGCATTTCTGGAAGTTTAGAGGAGATGACAGGAAAAGTAAAGAATGCTATAGTTAAACTGTTCCTGAAATTCTGGCACGATCCTTCAGCTCAAATTTGAAGTGGGGTGCTGACTGAGATGCTGCTTGATTTTTAGAGACTTTCTGTTAATTCTTTAATTACCTAAGTGAGCATGTTTTTAGTCACTAGCTTGTTCTCAAATGTTGTTCCTTTTCAAGAAATGCCATGCCTTTCTGTTTCCGTGATCCAGTGCCTTTCATCTGCCTCTTTTCCCTGGGGGTATGTACTCTTGCTGTATTACAGAAATGAAGTAAGCATCTCCTGTTGATGTAAGATCAAGGGCAAGTGATACATTGTAGGCAAAGTTAAGTTTTAAAACTGGAGTATGCTTTTGTGAGCTGAGACATTAGGCTAGAATCTAGAATCCTGTTTAGGTTTACTTTGTAAAAATGTAAGTTAGTGTCTTAGTTCTGGTCAACAAGCACAAACCAGCCTATAAGTATTGTAACTTTATGTATGACCAGAATGATTGGACATTAAGAGATGATTACAAGGATAATTATATACTGTAGAACATGGCTCATTATGGTCACAATATACCAGTGAAGTAATGAAGAGTAAAATAAAGTGTGAGGCAAAGTCTGCTCTGTAATTCAGATCCTTTGCATGTTTTGACATTATGCATTGCATTGTACCTGGTGACTGCCAGGCATTTCTTTCATAGGTAGTAAAAATGAAGAGCTGATGTTCTAAGCAAGTTCATTCTCCTGCTCTTTACAGTTAGCAGTTGAATAGAGAGAGTAGTGTGGACAGACTCAGGTCCCAGTTCCTGACTCATCATCCTGATTCCAGAGTGGAATCCAGATACTCTGATAACACGGTATTTGTAAATGGCCAGTGAGTTTCTTAACTGAGACAAGGCAGATTTTCAGCTAAAAATTCAAGCGAGAAATGTTGTAGATAACTGCTGGAATTGCAAAGCAGTTATTTTGGTGCATAGTTCGTCCCAGCTATATTGATTGGTCTCATTAAAATAGGTCACTCCCACCTACAGCCTTGCTTCTCTGGATTTCATCTCAGTAGTAACAAAAAAACCTCTGTTTTGAGGTTTATATGTGTAAATTCAGCACTGTTGCTGGAATATGCTGCATCTCCACAGGAGGGCTCTGCTGGCATAGCTATAACAGCACACACTGTGGGACGCTCTTGGGATTTCCGCCTACTCCATTTCTTTTCCATTTCCACAACAGAAAAGCAGGTGTTGGAGCTGCTGGACACTGCTCTGTGTGTGTTGCAGCAGAGCACTGGGAAAGTGGTTGTTGAGGAACTAAACTAGAAAGACAGAAATGCTACTCTTATTGCCAGGCTTGTGCCTTCTTTCCTCAGAAAGAGAGTGTCAGATGTTTCTGGTAAAAATGAATACATCAAAATGAAAATAAAGCCTTTTTTTAATGAGCATACCTTGCAATGGGTATTTTAAGAAATATTAAGAGCTTGATGGTTACCTGTTTTTCATAGGTTGAACTGGTGAAAAAATATGTGAGTGGTACATCTGATGTCTGAGACAGTTCATAGATGTAGAAGTTGAAATTCTATCTATATGGAAGTACAACAGAGAAGAGATAGCAATGTAAGGGAAGAACTTAGAAAGAGGAAAGTATACTATGCTTATCAAAAAAGGGAGGAGTTCTTCTGTTGTTTTTGTGGGGGAGAGAGGTTTTTGATTATTTGGTTTTTTCATATTAGATCCATCTGCCAAGGCCTAGTGTGTGTTGTGGAATTAAAATGCCTGGAAACCATTAGTGCCAGTATGTGCTGTTTATATTGCTAAAGGCCTTATCCTTATATAGTGTAATTCTTGTGCACATTTCCTACTAATTTGTAACAGAATAACTCTGGTGAGACCTATCTGGGCTCTTCTGTAAGAACTCAATTTGCAGAGGGCAAGATCCTTACTATTTTGTAGCGGCTGGAAGCTTGTATTTGGTGCTTAAAAGGTCTTGTGATCCTCTGGCAGTTAAATACTTTGTGGTAAGTGAAACCTTGTATTAGGTACATGTTGTTTTCCATCTTAACTTATTGTTATAATTTTGGACTCCTTATCTTTAAAGCAGTTAAGAAAACTTGACATAAATATTTTCTCTTTGATACAGACAACTTTGCTAAGTCGTCTGGAACGAATATTTGAAGTCTGCTTTCCTTCCATGCCTGTTCTTGAGATTGAAGAAGAAATCAATTCCTTGAATCATTTGTTGGAAGCAGGTGAAAAGCAGATGACAGCTGAGGACACCTTAGCAAATACTGGGTAAGAAGCCACAATGCCACAAACTTAAACTTAAAACATAAATAGCAGTAATGCAAAATCAGTTGTTTGTTTCAAGCATTTTGAGAAGCTATTGAGTAAAAATCAGTTCTCTAGCAGAATGCTTGTTTTCACTGACAACATAGGCCAGGAGTTATTTCACTTAGTAACTTAGCAGCATATCATCTTCTTTTCAATGGTGCCTCTGAATTAATCAGAGTAAGTCTTATTAGTTACACTTGCTGTAAATTGCTGTATTTATTCTTGAAATGATGAAGTCTAAGTAGGCTTTGTCCTGTCTGCTGTGGACATAATTTTCCAGTAAGAGGTCTGAACTGTAATTGTTCTGAGAAGACTCTGCAGTTTTAGTTCCCCTGGGTGTTGTGCTTGGGCATATGTTAAATTGGAACGTATAGTAAGTCACTTGCTTTAAAAACTGGAGTTCAGTATTCAAGGCTGCTGAGCTGTTTTTCTGGTTGATAACTTGATTTATGGTGGGTTGTACAGGGAACTGATGGACGTGTGGACAGAGCTGCAGGATATCCATGATGCCTATGGACTGAGATACCAGTGGGGAGGCTCCCACAGCAACAAAAAGCTTTTGTGCTCCTTGGGAATCGACACAAGAAATATTGTGAGTCTGTCAGTAAAACTGGCTTTCTAAGTAACGAAGCTGCTGTAAACGTAGGATCAGGTGGAAGTCTTTGTGTGAGTGCTTGTCTCATTGCATAGCTGCTCTGAACATGGCTTTTCATCTGATAACTTTGTATAAGCCCTGTTAATACTGAAAGTTGCATTAGTTTTTAACCATTGTGCTACAATTAAGTGTTTGTTCTCTGATACTAATCTTATGTAAGTTATGTAACATTGAAAAGCATTTTCATCACTGACACAAAAACTCTGAAGTAAATATGTTGTTGTTTTATCAGCTCTTTACAGGCAACAAGAAACAGCCTGTTATAGTACCCATGTATGCAGCAGGACTGGTAAGTTTTTCTTAGCGTTATTTTTTGTTAGAGTTTCAACAACATTATATAATGAAATGCATAGAATTACATTAAGCAGCAAGTGTGCTGAAAGATATTTTTGTAAGTACAGTTGTGGCTTAGGCATCAATGGAAATGCTGGAAAAGAATCATCAAATCAAATATCTGTGCAGGCAGATATTTGATTTTAAGTGAAAGAAGTGTATTGTAAAAACAGGGGGAAGATTTGTGAGTTTTGCTAGTCTGAGCAGAATAAATATGTTTTATTTTTTTCCTTGAAACCTGTGTATGTGCATATATATATATATACACACACATACACACAAACACACCTATGCTTTTATATGGTCATTCACAAATGGAATTAAAAAAATGACAGTTTTCTGTAATATATATTAAGCTGATTTAATCTGTAGGTTAATTGCACAAAGTGACTTCTACAGTCAGTTTCTGGAGTTGTTTTCTAATGCATCCAGATCAGCTCACGTGCTTCTCTGGCTGTAAACATGGTATTCTGATGGCAAATAGTTAAGATATCCCATAGCAATTCCTTTTTTTCTTCCTATTTGTGAGCAAGACTGTGTGTGTTTGCCACACATGCACTTATTTTGTGCAACAGATTTTTGCTGCTCGTTAATTATCTCCTAAATTTTTAATATACTTTTGTGCACAATAAGCTGGATAGCAATGATGGTAGGAGTAAAGTGGCTTCTGCTTTCTGTTGCTACACTGCTCTGTGTGCTTGTCTGCTGTCCAAAAGAATTGTTTTAACTAGTGGGTAAATTCAAAGCTCCTCTAACATGGTGTGGATGCATTTGTAGGACAGCTGATCTTGGCAGCTGACTTCCTGAAAGTGTTTTAAAATGCACTAGTTGCAAAACCCATTGTTTTATTTGGGGCTTTCTCATCATTCTGAAGTAGTTGGCCTGTCTCAGTGCAGACTTTGGGCTTTGCATAGACCTCCTTCTCACCCTCACTTTCTCAGGAACATCAGAGATTTCAGACATTTTTCATAGTACTGTCTATCTTTGAAACATTTGTTTAAAATTAATAATGGGAGTTTAATTATTTTCTTAGTGCTTTTAAATGCATTTATTTCCATGTCAATAATTACTGGGTTTGGTATCATTCTGCAAACTGATAATTTGACTTACTTCTTCTGAATTACTTCATTGTTGAAATGGAATGAATGCACTTGTACCTTTGTGATGGGTCATTTGATATTTTTGGAATAGCCTACACACAATTGGGAGAAGACATCACCTTATCAAGTAACTGCTTTGTCAGCTTAAATTACATTATTGAAAGTTGAAAGCAAGCTCCAGCTCAACACTTGGGTTTCTCTTACTGACTCTAAAATGTTTCTTAGATCTAAGTACCCAGCATGATTCTTCCCCTGCTCCATCTACTTCTACCCCATTGAGAGCACCCTCAAGGAAAGTGCCTCAGAGATATGTGGTTACCCCCAAGCCTTAGTTGAGGGTGGTGCTACCTAGTAGTGTGTTATAGCTTTTTGTATTTGCAGTTCTTGAAATAAAAATGTGTGTGCATGTGATTTTTATTTTTTTTAATTTAGATTTTATTTGTTTATGTAGGGTATGTTAGAACCTACCAAGGAACCTTTGAAACCAATATCTGCAGCAGAAAAAATAGCTTCAATAGGACAGACACCTCCTGTATCACCAGAGATGAACACATGTGCATCTGATCAGTTCCAGGTAAAAAACAGAGAGAAAAGGGTGAGGAGAGGAAAAGGAAAAATGAGGGAAACAATGGGATGCCTTACTCTTCCTTTATATTTAAAATATCCAGATGGTGTGTTCAAGGACGCTTGTGTGTAAAAGGCAGGTGTTCCTTGTGTCAGATGGAAGCTCTTGGATCTGCTTTTCATGTGTGACTGGAAGGGAGTGCCCATGATGTGATTGAGCAGTTGGTGGCCAGCATTTCAGACTCCTGATGATACTTGCTGTTATACAGCTGTTTGCTTTAAAAGGCAGTGGGCAGTTACTTAGACAAATCTTATATTCAACATTAGAGTCATCTGTCTTCTGGCCAAGGTTCTTTTCTTCATCTTTGCTTTTCCTGGAGCTTATTGTTGGAGGTCATTCCACCTGTTGGTTAGCCCTTGTTTTTCTGAATTATCCTATTTGCATGTAAACTGTTCATGTTCTTTTCCTTTTACCTTTTCTTACTTCTTCAGAGTAGCATGGAAAGCAGCCCAGCTGCCTGCAAAGAGATTCTGGGTACAATCATGACTAGCACAGTTGCCTGACTTTTTGCTTGTATGAGTTCTATTGGCCCTTTGTGGCAGATTTTATTAAATTACTGTCTCTTGAACAGAGTTGCTTTGCTGCCTTCTCTTTCTTAAAAGTCTGATACAAAATGAGTTTAGGACTGAGCTTTTGAATTTCATGAATTCTGTGCTGGTGCTGTTGTTGTTTTGATGTGATAGTATTAGAAAGCCCACCTAAATGCCATTCTCAACAAGCTAATGGGATATGCAGAGATACTTAATTTTCCATGTCAGTGTGTATTCAGAGATTCAGCTGTGTCCCTCCTTAGAGCAGGTCTTGTTTAATCTGCCCAGCATCTTTAGTTACCTGCTATGCTTGTGACTTCTGATTGAAAGCATTCCAGAAGGAATTCTTGTGTTCCATCTAACCTTAACAGTAGGTACTTCTGAGTATAGTGATTTTCTTGCACTCCTTGCTCTTCTGTATTGTAGAACTCATTAAGTGTGACATGCTTGTACGAGAGGTGGGTTTTTTCATTGTTGAATAGCAGTATATCAGTAGGCTCACAACTGAAGTTGTTTTCTAGAGTAATATGTTTGATACTTCCTATGCTGCTTCTCACATACAGTGGAACTGAGTGGCTGGACTGGGTATAAGTAAAGCTAACAATAATGATCACTGCAACCAGTCTAAGCTGAAGAAATCTATCATGTGATTTCTGTATAGGAACAAAGCAGCATTCAAAGTACTCTTTACACAGGGAAAAACATAAATTAAACCATACGCTAAACATAGTGTAGAGAGCTGCAAGAGCCTGAAGTAGCAGCATCTCTGACAAGTGCCATTTTGTCAGTTGCTTGACAGTCATAGTGCTGAAAATAAGAAACTCTTATTTATCAAACTCTCTCTTTTTCTCTTAATTATTAAATCCTGCTGCAGAATTTCCCATTACTTGTCACAGTTTGATATTCTTGTCCCATAGCTTGTTCTGACAAGGCCACTCTTTTCAATAGTTGTGGTCTGTGAATACTTACAAGAAGCTTCTATGCTGTCTGTCTGTACTGCTGGTCTTGGGTTATACTGAAAGAAGCTTTTGGGGAAGAGAAGGGTTAGAGCTTTAGCCATTATGAATACTGAGAGGCCACAGTTAAGTGATATTCAGAAGGTTTCGGGGCATGAACGATCAATTTTTCACCTCAGAGATCCCATTTCTTTCTTGACCTCATCTTTTGTCAATGTTTGTTGGCTTCTGTTTTGCTTTTGGGAAAATCCAGCTTTGTTTCATGTTGTGCAGACTTCCTTTGGGGAATATTCCAGATTGTACTGGTATTAAGATGATGTGCCCAAACTCTGCTAAACATTTCATTAGGAACTGTGCTATAAAGTGTTAAATATTCGCTGGAAATGCAGGCAGTTAAAGTGCAGCCTGAATCTTCTTACTCTAAACACAAGTAATTTAGGTGCAGCAGTTTGGGTATCTTTTGAGTATACTGGTTAATGTGTAATTATTTAGTTAAAACTTCTAAATTCTTCCATTTTCAGAGACTGATGCTGAATCATTCTTATATTTAGAAACTTCAGAATGTTGGCTTTCTTAGTGGAGGGAGAGGCTCTGGTTAGTAGGCTCCTGTTCTTTGCTTAAGGG
>NW_008653040.1:8694-42549 GCF_000695815.1 Acanthisitta chloris
TGATGCAGAAGTAGGAGTGGAAAGAACATTTGTAGAAAGAAATGCCTCTTAAATTTTTAGTTGTGGGTGAACAGAGGAAAGCATGCGGAGATTTAAACTGGAGAACATAAGAAATAAAAAGAGAAAAGAAAGGAAAAAAGCAACAAATGAGCTGCAATAGTTTTTCCTAGTTATGATATAAACTCTATTTTGTCCTCATTCCATGCAGAGGGTCTCAGTGAGTTGTTTAGGCTGTGGAAATACAGCAGACAAATTTCCATCTGAGGCGTTTAAGCTGTAAGGACAAGGTTTCTGAAATTAAGAGTTCTCTCAAGCAAGTTACTGACTGCTTTGCCACATTAGTTTGTTATATTAAGATTTTTGTAGACTCATTCTGTTTTATATTTGATCTGTTGTTTATTGTGACAATTGAGGGGTTTATTTCTCTCCTCCTCTGTGCTCATAACTGTAAGGCAGTAAACAGAATATGAAATAGTCCCCTGATTACTGTTGCCTTGATCTAAGCATGGTGTCTCAAAGACTTCCCAGGGCTGAAGTAAAAGGCTCTGTCAAGGCACATCAGGTGCAAGAAAGTGGCTGCTCAATGAGGCATCCTTTAATTGTGGAACCCAAGGCAGGAGCCTTTTCCTTTTTGAATACAGCTCTAGTGGGCTTCTACACCACGGCCAAGTCTTCAGGTAGTGCCATTAAAATATATTCCAGTGTTTGTTAAAAAGGTTGCTGTCTGGACTTAATGCTGGCTGCTTTCTCTTGATTTGATAGTGTTTTCTGGTTAACATCATCCTAAAGTTTATTTACTTCCTCCTCTTTGCATTTCTTGAAAAAAATAGTCCAGATATTTCTGCTGTCTTGCTATTGCTTCAAAGCACCCTCTTCTCTATATTTGTTTCTTTGGTAGAGTTACCTGCCTGGTTTTGCTTAGTAAGTTTTGTATTGGAATAGAAATCTGGAATGACACAGACCTTTCTAGAAGAAAATTACCAGTGATTCTTTTCTGCAGGTGCCCAATACGGTGCATCCTCTTGCATGTAAGCCACTGAATTAGGGATCAGATTATAACAGAAATATGGATCTTGCACTTGCTGGTTATTAGGGACCGAACGTTAATTAAACCCCATGGTGTGTCAGTCTTAAAAAACAGTTTTAATTACATAAGAGACCATCAGGACTTCTAACAATGACAGATGCAAACTACCATATTATTGGCCACCAGCCAAAGGCTCCATCAGGAACTGCTCTCCAGTTACACATGTGAGAAAGATCCAAGAGTATGTTTAACTTTGTTGACAGATTAAGAAAGGTTTGCAGGTAAGAGATATTAGAGAACGTGCTATTCTTTCAGATGTGAGAGGTGCTTAAAGGGGATGTCTGAAAAGAGCAATTTTCACAACTGGTGTAATTTTGTCAATGAATACACAGAATGAAATGTATGAATTGCTTCCATGTAAACCTTTTCCTGGAATGTTTATGATGCTTATTTGTGGGATCCATCTAAATATTGATATTATATTTGTATTACAAGCCCTTCTATTTTTCCCCCCCAGCTTTAAGATAGCAAAATACTTCCTTTTTTTTTTTTTTATCTCATTTAATTTGCCTTGGGTAATTATTGGCACAGACACAAACATTTACATTATACTCTTCTGGATTATAAAAGCTCTTACATAATACATTCTAAAATTACTGTGTGAAAATACCTCTCACTTTTATCAAAGTGAAATATGATGCAGTAAAACCAGCAGGCATTTTAATTTCCTCCTTCTCACTTCCTTAACATTCAGAGTAGTACTCTGACAGCTGAGTATGCTTTTTCATTTCTGTACTGTGTCTTGTAATCTAAGATGGAAGCCTCGAGGAGTGAAAGCAGTTTGCCCCATTTGTCAGTATTCTAGATTGGGCACTTTTCCTTAAAGCATGTTATTAACACAGTAGTTGTAAATGCAGTAGTCTAGCAACCTCACAGTCTCTGAAAGGCAAAACATTATATTCCCATTTGCAGGGGATGTTCCCATTCTCTGAGATTTCAATGCTGTGTTCAGGTGTCCCAGTGTAGTTAGTGTTCTTAGGGCTGAGATCACTAGAAACAGAAAACTTCGTTTAATTTGCTTTTTCCTCTGCCTTCTCCTTTCACTTTGTTTGCTATTGTATAGACCAGGGCTTGCCAGCATCCTGGATAGATGGGGCTGCTTACATACCCCCTCTTTGGCACAGTGGTAGGAGCCAGCAGAACAGCCTCATCCCACACTAATACACTTAGTATACTCTTACTGATTTGGAGTCAGATTCTTTTTTTCCCATTTTAGGAAGAATTAATCACATCCTTTGTCCTTTCCTTGACAAATCTGAGAATCGAGTCATCATTAAAGGGAAAAGCCATTGGTCCCACTTTTTCCATGCAGTTCTGTCACACTCATCAGTCCTGACTCAGGCTTTTGACACAAAATGTAGTGGGTGTTCTCCTTAGTAAGTGAGAGTTGGTAGGAAGCCACTTTGTTTCAGTTTGAGTTAATTTTGTTCAGGGCAGAAAGCTACTAAATTGCCATACTAAATTATCATACCACCTTATTTTTTGGTACAAACACCTTTTAATGTTAATATATTTTAGATGTGACAAACTTTAAACAAGGTACTGATGATAGTGATCATTGCTTCATCAGCTGTAGCTTCCACGCTGCCAACATTGCCTACATGCAAATCATTTCAATGCCAGTAATTTCATTGCCAAAGCAAAATAAAAAGTGTAGGATTCACTCCTTAAGCTCTGTGGAGTGAATACTGTTCAAACTGTGGTCAGTAGTGGAAATATTTCCAAGACATTAGGTAGGAAAAGAATTTTTTTTTTTAAGCAAGACACTATAAGTAAGTATAGAAATCTCCAGCTTCCTTTGTATCACTGAGGAAAGGCATTTTGCAGTGAGTTTAATTGTACAGAGCTAGCACAGGTTGCTACAGTCTCAATTAGTGAACCTGCATATTTCTTCAGTGTCAAGATGGCTGGAAGCTTTGAAAGTAAAAAGGGAAATTTAGACTGACTTTCTACAAAAGCAGAGAGAAGGGTTGGCTCAGCCACTGGAAGCTTGAAAAGTATTGATGCATTTTGTGTAATATTGCTGAGAACTGTCTTTGCTTTTCTTTGACACTGTGATCTTTTTGTTCAAGCTGAGGGCACATCCTTTCCCAGTACTTTCTGACAGTTGTCCTCATTGGGATGAGCACAGTAGTGGGAAGGATTAACTTACATCAGACATTTCTGACACTGTCCCATCAGTTTTTGTGTCCTGAGAATACAGGACAGCACTTGCAAGTTACACTGCACCTGAACACACCTTCTCTGTAAAGCATGGTCCCTGCTGCTTGCTGTGTCCAAAATACTTAACAACAGGAAATGAAAAGGCAAGGATGGGCTCCCCAATGCTTCCAGTCAATGCTTCCTTGTTCCTCTTGTTCAAGCATTGTTTGTAATAGATCAGGATGAGTTAATTGTTAAAGGATAATAAGTCGCAGGACTTTTCTTTTTAAAGGGAGTGGCATGGAGAGGGTGTTGATAGTTTGTCCCTCACATGTAGGGATTATGTCTCTTAAAAGCAAAACAAACCAAAAGGACCCTAGGCTGATGATGGTAAATAATATCAGGACAAAACATGGATGCACAGACAGCTTTCACTGTTCTAAGCTTGCCCTGTAATTGTATATACGTAAATTTTTATACTAAGTGCCTCATCTTTCGTGAAAGTAATAGCAGTTTAAATTTCAACTATGCTTAAGGTTTGTTATTCTATTCATATGGTTTAGTGAATTTGCAAATCCTGTTTGAGTTAGAAGTTACCTAATCTGTGCTGTGCAAAATTTAATGAGACTTCCTGTGGTAGAACAAATCTACTCTGAACCTTTAGTGCATATTATGAAAATAAGTACCTCCCAAAAGTTGGGGTTTGATCATTTAGTTGTCTTTTTTAGTATTTAGACTCTGTTGTTTGAACTGCTTTGCATTGTTGTAACCTGAACTGACTATAAAATCTGATTTCTGACTTTTCAACTCTAGGAATCTCTACCACCTGTCCAGTTTGACTGGAGTAGCAGTGGCCTTACTAACCCTTTAGATGGTACGTCTCTCCGTAGAGCCTCTAGCACCAGAGCTAGAGATAAGAAAGCTACAAAGTTCAGACAAACATCTATCTGCTGATTATTTTTTTAAATATATATATATATATACACACACACATATATATATAAATATAAATGAAAAAATTTATTTCTTACTCGTAACTTTGGAAATTCAGGCTTTCTTTCTGATTAACAGTGCCCCTATGTGAAGTATTAATGTGGTCTGAAAAATACTAAGTTAAGGATTATTTCAGATTCCTGCCATATCCTAGTGACACAGTGGCAATATTAACACTTCATTATGTATAACTGCAGAGTATAATGAAATTCTGAACAAATGAGCATTTTAGATGGATGAGTTTTACTACTTGAAAGTATTTTTCACCGGTCAGCTATCTCTTTAGACATCCTTTGAATGACAAACTTGTGTATAGTGGCTACTGCAAAGCACAATATTTTAACCATGAACTGTTTGCAAAAGATCTACTTCTTGAGCCAAAAGTTTTCAGATTTACAGATAATTTTATATATTCAAAAATGTGACTTCATCCATTATCACTTTTGCTTACACCGAAGAGCTAATTATAGCTAATATATTAAAGAGGTAGCTACGAATGTATTTGTATCTGTAAATGTATATAGTTATCAAAGACCCTTCACCTATATCTATTTTAATAGCAAAGTGAGTTGTGCCACTGCCTCCAGTGACAGAAATGTAAGTGCATGCAAAGGATATAAAACAAGTTTTGGCAACTTGTTTGAATAACAGACTAGAAACCTGTAAAGAAAGTGAAACCTTTAAGAGGAGCCTGTTGACAGCAATTAATTTATGACACAAGTCGTTCAGAGACAGGCTCAGATAAACTGCATCTCTCACTGCACCGGTGTTGCCACAAAGTGTTGTTTCAGAACATGTGGGATGTAAGAGTTTGGATAGCAGTATCTCGGTGCTGAAGGAAAGCCTGGATGGACCTTTTTGCTGTTGTCTGGTGTCTTACTACTTCAGTCAATCATCATGCTTTCTTTTTAACAAACAACTTTAAAATGTATCTTGGTTTGATTTCTGTTTTAGTACTAAAGGGGAACAGTATAATTTGCCAGTGAGGAACTGGATATGAGTGGCATTTGTTACCCAGTGGTCACAGTGCTTTAAGATAATGATAATTAAGAGCTTAAAGCTGCTAAATAAAATTTTAAAGGTTGTTTTTTCCTTTTGTTCTTTGCTATTTGGGGATCTGCTGAGTCTTCCTGATGAAAGAATGGCTTTCAATTTCAGTGAGGGGAGTAAAAGCCCACTGTATTCTAACTATCGATTGATCTCTATATTGTTTCCCTTTAACTGATCACATCTTTCTCTCTGGGTCGTGCTGGTTCTCTTTCATTTTTAGATTGAAATAAATATTTCTATTTTCAAGTTACTAGTGTTGATTTCCTTGCTGCATTGTACATGAGGAAGTGTGCACTGAATTAAGTTGTTAACATTTTAGAAGGTACAAACTAATACTGTAAGCATTGTTTTCATGTCAATTTTTAAATTGCCTACTGAGTACTAATTATAACTTGCATGTTCAAGTGTGTGTCTTACCCCTTTTTACACATAAACCCCTCCCTTGGCTTACCTTCTATATGGCTGCCTACCAACACGGTCACTGAATTTCAAGCTAGTGGAGGTTCCACTCTTCTGAACCTTGATTTCTTTGGGCCCGTGGATGACAGTAGCTCTAGCAGCACCACCACAATCCCAGGTCAGCAGAGTGTTAAAACCACAACTGTAAGAATATAACGACTTACTAAAAGCATGAGCACATCACTTGACTTTCCTACAAGCCAGGAGAAATTGTTGTTTCTCTAAAATGTCTTTCTACTACGTTTTTCCTTTAATCTGTGTTCTGTTTTCTGATGTTTTGTATCGAGTACGAAGTATTTAAAAGGTACTGTCAGCCCTGTATTTGTCACCTGCTGAAGGAATGAATGGCTTTTATGCTCTTGCAAATAAGATGTTAAAACACTTGTTTCAAATGAGAAATTTCCAAAGTTAACTCTTCTAAGCACTTAAAATTTGAGAAGTGATGTAGATGTGACAATTCCTAAAAAAAATGAGGCTTGCTCTCTCTTCTGAATGAGTGCCTCCAAATTTTAGGATTATTATGTTATTTGGAAGCTATGTGTGAATATAGTTACAGAGCTTAATATATCACAGCTCTGTTGGGGTTTGCTGCTGCCAGGAGATTTTGTGTGAACTACTGATATTAATGATAAAGTGAAAAAAAGTGTTTTAACAACATTTATAATAGAAAAGAAGGATAGTTGCATGTTTGTGGGACATGAAAAGTTAATGAATGTTAACTGTAAAGCCAGAGCACTTTATCTGCAACTTACTCCCTTAAAAAGGAGATGAAAACACCAGTCTCTCATTGAATACTGCCAGGAAGTAGTTGAATTCATTTATCACCTGGTTTTGACATGCTCTGAGTATTTTGCACGAGCTTGTGAAAACCTACACTTTGAATAAATTTCTGCAGGAATTTAAGGGAACATTAGGGGGATTTATTCCAGTACATAGGTGAAGTCGATAAGGCAAGGACTCTTGAAGCCAGGATGAACAGCTTCTCAATAGGACGGATATTTTTTCCTCTTAGTGATTTTAATTTTTAAAAAATCAGATGTTTGGTGTTCTCCCACATTTCAAATAAGTGCTTATAATTATCGTTGTATATTTTGTATTTTAAAAACACTCTTTTTTAGTTTTGAAATCTCATCATTGAAGGCAATTTTGTGGCATGGCAATCTTAAAGGTCTTTTATTCCACCCTTGAGAAATGTCGCTATAAGATGAAAGATAGCAAGTTTGTCATGGAAGTGATAGCCTAGCAAAGTGAAGGTGCTTGAGTCCTACAAATTCTTTCTAAGTGTCTGGAAGACCATTGACACAAGTCACCAGTGCCTAGGACATGTGTTATTGCTTGTGCAAATTGTATGCACACTGCAAGGGATTGCTGGAGAGATACTGTTAGCCTCTTATTACATTTTATTTTTTATGTTGTTGTTTCATCAAGTTACAGGTATTATCACCTTCCCTAGTATGCCCTATAGTGCCTATTTTTGTTGGGGTTTGTTTTTGTTTTGTTTTGTTTTTTCTTTCCTCCTGACTTGTTTCTGGGAAAGTCATTTGTTCCTTGGCTTGCAGCTTGTGTGTTTGTGTGTGTGTTTAGGAGCTTTGTGTGGGGTTTGGGTGGCTAACTTTCCTTCAATATCTCATTAAGGTTTTGCAGTGCTTTCCTTAAATATTCTCTCATCATTTGAATCAAATGGAGAATATGCAACTCTTAAAAAAAAAATATTTGAAAGACAAATTGCTAGATCTTTTGGCTTAAAGAAGAAACTTTTATCAGTAGTACTAGTTTGTTCTTTCTCTGGAGACCTTAGTTTTACTTGCTGTAGATTGACACTAGATTCTTCTCAGTCTGATTTCATCAGTAGCCAAAATAACTTTTTAATGAAAATTTGCATTCTGCGTCATGAACAGGGAGTTACAGATTCCCACAGTTCCCACAGATTTAGTGTATTGTTTTATTTTTCATGTTAATAGTTTAACATAAATGTAGCTGAGTAAGAGGTGCCTAAAGAACAGTAAATTGAGCAGTGACATCGCACTACAGTGAAAATGAATTCAGGACTGTAAATGGGAATATATCAATGATGTAACTTACAAGGTTGTATTTAACATTTGTTGCAGAGTTGCATGTCAAAGGGCTCCTCGTTTCAATTAGCTTTCCAACTTGTACCTTAATGGGATTTCGCAGGCTTCTGCAAGTCAAAGTGTATTTCTTCAAGGCTTCCTCTCCCTGATTAAAGTGGATATTTTATGGAATATTTGGGCTTTTTTCCTATTTCCGAGTTCTGTAAACATCTGACAGTACTGAAAGTCTTGGTGTACTGGTCTTAAGACAGTACATATTTTGATATTTTGCATGAAACTAGATGAAATTAACTTTGAAAATCCAGACTTTAAAAAAATGTACATTGAAAGGATGGCTGATTAGTTTTGAATCAACTCATATTAAATGGAACAAATCTTCTCCCCACCTCCTGCAGCTTAACCAGATGATTTTCTTGATTTTACATTTTGGTCAGCTTAATTTTCTAACAGTAAAAAGGAAATTAACTTGTGCCCAAAGGACAAATAGTCAAGGCACTGCTTGGGGAGAGCTCATGCAAAGCAGGTTTGAGGATGATTAACTGATGATCTGTTAGCGCATGCAGCACTGCAAGTACTAGAGGTAAAGGCAGGAAAATAGGCACAGGCATTTATTTTATTCAGTCATCTTTCAGTGTTTTAGGAATACTTCTAAAAGCATCTTGATCTTGGCAAGTAAGCTGGATATAATGATCAGCACTCGTTAGTAAGTGCTGGTTTTATACTAGGGAGCTACATGGGACCATCAGGCCCCAGTTTGCAATGTTTGTTCCACAGTAGGATGAAACACTTGTGTTGTCCAGACCAATTGGCACAAGTGTGACACTTGTTTAGGATGCAGATTTCTATAAAACAATGCTTATGTACAAAACCAGGTAGAATTTAACTCACACATACATATTTTTTCAGTGCAGGTTTTGATTGTTTGAGTGTTTTCCAAATGATCTCTGCAGATAAAATATGAAATCCGTTCACAACATGTGTGATGTCAAAATTAACATCTGACTTGAATACCTGAAACCAGGAATTCAAGGATGAAACTTCCAGATACTTAATGCTTTAGAAATTTTTGAAAGATGAAGAGGTAGCACAGAGTAAAGTTTTGGTAGCGCTATATGTATTAGTATGTAACTTTTTTAGTGCCATTCCACTTCTGTGTACCATAAAATCTGCTTTTCCTCACTTAAAATTTTAACACAATCCCTTGTGAAGAGCAAGATACTAAATGCGCTTTCATGCATGCCAGTGTTGTGTGTCTTCTCTGGGTGAAGAGTTAACATTCAGTGCTCTCTTAATACAGGCAGTTGAAGTAATTGAAACAATTCATTTTAACACAGCTGACACTTTTGCAGAGGTTTCACTCTAAAAAGTAAATCAAATTGGTTTTCTTTACTCATAGACTGAGATCTTGTCTGCCAGACTTGATCCAAGGTGTGTGTGTTTTTTAGTGAAACTGTAAAAGCTGCTTGAAAAAAAGATGGGGAGAGAGGATGAAGCTTCAGAAACACAAACATGTTCTGTCATGTTCTTTCCATGTATATTGAAATTATAAATGATTCAGATGTTTACAGAAAACAGTCTCTAGCAAGTTGGTCTGTGACTAATTATGGCTATACTTGCCTCCAACCATCACTGATTATTATTTTATACTATAAGGTGTGGATCCTGAGTTGTATGAATTGACAACCTCAAAACTGGAAACTTACAATGCAAGCAACAGAGTGACTGATGCATTTGCAAGACTCATGTCCACAGTGGAGAAGGCAAGCACATCCACAAGGTAAATATTCTTCCTTACATTTTTTACTTCTGTTTCTGAGGATGGCATGAAATGTGAGGTGTGAACATGTGTGCTGTTTTAGGGCAGTTCAGTTTTATATCTGAAATTCATCAATCTTTAGTTCATATTTCATATTATCATAGAACACCAAAATAAAATGGAAAGAGTTCATGAGCTGAAAGAAGAACACCAGGACATATGTTGAAAAGCTAGAGCCAAAGACTGAGCTGGAGGAAGCAACTTTCTGAGCAACAAAGAATGGCAGGGTAAACTGAACCACACAGTGCAGGGACCTAGGACAGTGACAGAACACTCTCCTTGGACCTCTGTGCAATTTATAATTACAGAATGTTCCACAATTAAAATGATGAAACAGGCTAATAATTATGTTGGGACCAAATATTCACAAATATTTCTAGCACCTGTCAAAACTTCAGGGACCAAACATCAGAGCAGTTTTGCTGTTGCAGGTTAAGGAACGAACAGGTTTAGAATGTTCTTTCTGCTTCAGTGGAGCACACATGAGGTAGCTCAGTAGTTTTTTTGCAGGTAGTATCTATATATATAAAGGCTTTATGTGTCAGATGTCATCTTTGAAGTCTGGCCTGTTGAGTGGATGTAGAATAGTCTTTCCATTTGTAAGCTTGTCTTCTTTGGGTTTATTTTTTTAATGTGTGTCTTAGCAATAGGATTCTGGACTGTCCTAACATGTAATTAATGTCTGTGGCCATTGAAAGAATCACTGAGGGATTGTCACTAAGTGAAACATTGGTGTTTTGGATGTGTGTGCCCCAACATGCAGCAAAGAGATGGTATCATATCCTCACTCATAAGTGAGCTTTAGGGTTTATTCAGCACTCTAAAACTAGATGTATTTTCATGCACTTAGGAGGAGGCACAGTAGTAGTGGGCTTTAAGCTGGCTTGCTTAGAATTATTAAAACTGTAATTTTCAAGAGCTCTTTTAAAACATGTTCTTTCACTGAGAAAACTGTCTTGCTAGTTTTCCTGCAGTGAAAATTTTTGAAGCGAATATGAAATAGAAAAGATTAATAAGCTGTGAATTTCACAGGTGAACCAGCAGAGGGAACTCCCCACTTCGATGCTGATTTTTGAATCTTGGCTTTTGGATTGCCCCTTTTTCTATCCGTGAAGTGCATGTACTCTGCCTAGAGATACACTGCTGGAAAACTTTGACTTTCATGAATTAGAAAATGTAGTTGAAATACTTTTATATTGTATTCTAAGCCTAATTTGAACGTAACCACAGTGGAACATGCAAACTCCAAATCTGTCTTCGTTTTAGCTCCGCGCACAGATTTGTATGTGGCTGCTTGCTTTAAGATGTCTTAGCTTACTTTGTCATTACAAAGGCACAGGGAAGTCTGCTTTGCTTAAATGAATGCTGGCGCTCATTTTTCTCTTTTTGTTTTATATGAGGGGTTTGGTTTTTTTCCCCAGTGCTTCCACAATGCACTTAAAAGCTCTTATTTGTGCTGTTAGAACTCTTTACTCAGATGTCAGAGTTTTTCCCCCAGTCTGGAGAGCTTTGCTTGCCAATAGGAAGAGGTTCTAGATCTGGGCTGTAGCAATATATCAGGCAGTAGAAGGAGGCTGGCGACCTCAAGACTTGGAAGTTAAGTTCAGACACACACAGGGATTAGCTGTTTTAAAGCAGTTGTTTTCAGTGTTCAATGCATTTTATATGTTTTTGTCAACTCCCTATTTTAAAAAATGTCAAATGTTTTTTTTCTTTCTTGATTTCATGCTCTCCAAAACATAAGTAGTCTTTTGTCGAGCTGGAAACCTTCAGAGAAGTAAGAAGATCTTACTTGCCTGTGCCCAATGTGTTGCAGAATGTTAGCTTTCTGCAATAAAATTGTTCTCCTTTTCAATTTTTTTTTATTCTCTCGGAATGAATTGGAGACCTTAAAATAGGAGTGACTGGGTACAGCCAGCTCAAGAAGGACCAGGCTGGAAATGGGAAATGTGGACTATTAGCCATTCATGCTAGCTAATGAGGGAAGTAGCTTAAGATTGCTTCAATGGCAACTTCAGTTGTGCTGAGGCTATTCCATGTCTATGACTTGTCTGGACTCGGGATCCTTAGGGTAAAGAGTGAAAATACCATTGTTGAGCTGTAGGATGGCATCTCTGTCTAAAATAGCTTTGTCTTTTGCTTGCAAAGCCATCTCTTGAAACTAGAAAGTCAGTTTCTCAGGAGGAAAGTATTGGGAGAGGAGGAGAAACTTCTCCCCCAGCTTGAGCCTGAAACCTTGATGGCAGCCGTTAAGTGTTGGAGGTCAGGGATCCAGTACAGCTTTCCACAGAGGCTCTGCAGCCTTGCCTAGTACCATAGAATTGACAGAGAGTAAAAGTTTATCTGCTGTCTTTCTGAAGGAAAGCAGAGCACTGATACCTCATTTAAACTGGAAATACTCCTTGGGGATGGTGTTGGATGGAGAAGGCTAACTCTTAATTACAGAGTGTTTTTAAAGAGCATTTCTCTAATCGGCTCAGTGTTGCTGATAAAGCCTGGCCTTGCTGGTGCTATCCACAAAACCCTTTGCAAACATGAGAGATGACTGAAGTCCTGAAAGACTTGAATGCTGCAGGAAGGGATTGGAATGCAAAACAGAACAGTGAGGTGCATGTGATTCGTTGACAAAGTATTCCCTATTTCTTGCTACATTTTCTTCCAGCAACTTTCCTGCCCATCAGTTTGGCTGATTTCTTGCAGCTTAGTGCTAACATGCCTTTGAAAAGAAAACTTAATGCCCACAAGTAGAGGGACTGGCACAATTGCTTGCCTAGGGCATCCCTTCTTTCCTCTATCTTGGGTGGCAATATAACCTAGTGTAAGAGAAGAGATGGATGGGGACAAAATGTGCTGCAGAGGATAGTTTAAAACCTGAATGAGGCAGAGACCTTGTTTTGAGCCAGGGCTGTGTCCTTTCGTGGTTTAGTAATCAAAAGTTCTAGTTTGAAAGCAGACAAGAGGAGTACAGCTGCCATTGACAGTCTGCTCACTTGGGTGTATGTTCTTTAAGCCGTGGTGTGTAGAAATTAGGAGTGCATGAGCAGGAGGAGCTCTGCTGTGCTCCCTTCCACTGATCAGAGTTCAGCAAAAGAAGCTCTTGACAATGGGAACATCTTCAGCAAAATTGGTGACTGACATTAATGCACAATTATGACTCTTGCCTATATCAAAGGACATGGCAGTTATTAGGCAGTTGGGTAAGTTTTAAGGGTAAAATGTGTCTGCAGTGATGATGCTAGTTTGTCTTTTAAATTTAGAGAGTTAATAAGTAATTCTTTAGGGTTGCCCTGGTGACATTTGCTACCAGAATTGTTGATTTTTACCAAGGAAGGGTACTTGCAGTGTCCAGTTTTACTGGACTGCAGAGTAACCTGCGGCCTCTTCGTTGAGTGGAGAAGTTAGGACATCTCACCCCTTGCACTGAGATGGTTTCAAAAAAGGGTTTTGGGCCTCATTACCAAGTGATTTTATCTGTAGCTCTAACTTGGTCATGGTTAAGTTATTGTTTGCTATGTTAGAGTGTTAGCTTGTGCTTCTTTTTAGATACTTTTTACATTTCACATTAAGGAGATAAATTATTGCAAAGGGCCTCCAGACAGGAGGGGAGCACTCAGTAACCAGGTGAGAGTCACACCTGAGTGAGCTCACTGTTGGAGGTGATGTTGCAGAGAGCAGCTGGTACAGCAAGAGCAATAGCATCATCCTGGGATAAAGGTCCTGCATATGACCACCAAATAAGATGCAAGGCTGCCTCTGGGACCCAGCAGTGCCATTCCTTAGCATGCCATAGTGGGGCAGAGGAGGAAGAGGCATGTGAATAGCAAGGAGTGTGTGAACTCCATCTCACCGGATTAATAGTTACAGGAACATCTCCAAGTCAGCCCTCTTCCTTTGGCTTCCTCTGTCAAACACTCCTGTGTTAGCTGTAAGTCCTTGATCACCAGGAGTTTGTACCTTTAAGAGGCTTGTGGTAAGTGATTATTAATAGTGGCCCAGGATACTGATAACACAATGGTGGGTGAGAACCACATTTCAGCAGCTCAGAGATAGTCCTTTAAGTGCAAGCAGAGCTGACTGTGAAGTTGTTAGAGAAAGAAGATATTGGCTCTCTGCTTCTTCCTTCAGTAAATCCAGCACACAGCTTTGTTTATCCTCCAGAATTTGGTAATCTGCCTAGTCAGTAGCTCATGAAATTCCACTGCAGCAGAGAAAACAAAATATTACTATTCTGGTGAAGGTAAGTCAGATTTAGTATTTAGGCTGTCCCATCTAGAGAACTTTCATTAAATGGAAATTTCAAGTAGCAAACTGAAGTGATAGTTCAGTGTCAACGCAGCCATCAGTGATGTCAAGGATCAGTTTGACTCCAGCTCTTTTTGACTTCTACTCCTAGCTAAGGAATTCTGAGACTGCTGTGGAAGCAAACATGTAGCCCCTTGCTTTCCCCTGATCTCTGATCAGCTGAGGAAGCAATCTTCATGGGTGCTGACAAAAAAAAAAAATAGAAGTACATGCTGTGTCATGACCATTGCCTTTTCATGGTCTCAGTTTAAAGTTTATGGACAAGATACAGAAATGGAATTTCTGAAGTGGTTTAGGGAAAGCAGTTCATTTGCTTCAAGTCTTTTGTCTCAGCTTTTTGTCCTAAAGGTGAGCTAGAATTTCTTGCATCGTTACAGGATTTATCAGGTGCCTTTTTGGAATTGGAATAATGTGTGATGGAAAACTGAGTATTTCCAGTAGTGTGCAATGTTCTTCAAAGATAAGCCAAATGTCTATAAAGCATGGATGTTTGGCTGGGGGTGGATGGGAGGTCTGTAGCAGTCTGAGCCAGGCTTCATTTTACCGAGGAAATGTGAGGGGTTTGCATAATAGTGAGAACCAAGTGACATGAGGTTCAGACCTCTTTATGCATTTGTGCTCAGTAATTCTGGTGAATAATGCAAAAGGTGAAGTAAACACCAGTGATTCCCAAGTTGCTCTATATATCATCATGGCTACTAGTACTACTGCACTTCAAAGCAAGTAGCTACAAGTTACTAGCCACGTTTTGCTGCTGATGAGTCCTGAGGGGAAAAAAGGTTTGTGGGTCCCAGTGTAGAGTGGTGTGATGTATAGTCTGAGAACAGTTGTGTTGGAAACACAGCGTAAGTACTTTTTAATTTAAAATATTGAGAAGTAAGTTAGGAACTTTTAATGTCCTTTCAAGATTTTTCTACTTTTATAAGGATTGTATTGGATTTAGGAAGTTTAGAACTAATGCTCCTACTGTTTCATCTCTAGAATATGGGCATGGTTGTCTCTTCAAGTGAGTCTTTTCACTCTAGAACCTGCCAAAAAAAGAAATATATATATATATTAATTAGCATTTGAATAGGACTTTTTCCTTATTGCGACAATATACACAGGAACATTTTGCTGACTTTCTATATTAACATTTTGTTGGTAGGCAGGTAGGTATTATAACATTAGACTGCCTTCAAGTAGCTTACAGAAGTGCCTGTCAGTGGGAGACCAACTGACAGAACATTGCTTCAATCAGTGATTCTTTCAGTGATCCCAGGAATATCAGGTACTGGATTAATGCACTTTATTCTTTTCTTCTCAACAGGAAGCCTAAAAAGGAAGAACATCTTAGTGAAGAGGCTGCCAAGGTGATTTCTAGCCTTCCTGACTTAACTTTCATGCATGCCAAGGTGTTGATGTTCCCAGCCACATTAACACCTTCAACAAGCTGCCAAGAAAAGGTAGACTAAAGTGATGTGAATTGGACGTTTTCTATTGATTTTTCTTTTCTTCCCTCTGCGGGTCATAAAAAGCAATCTTGCTTTAATTTAAAAAAAAATCAATTTCAGATGATTTGTTGGTAAGCAGCACTAGAAAGGTATACATAGTAATGTATATTTATTTACATACTGGAGTCCTAAATTTATATTAGAGAAAAATGTAAATAATTGGGGGTAAATCTTTTTGAAGATCTATTCTTTTTGTTGTGCTGGGCTGTATACATTTATGTCTTTGTGAAATACACTGGTGGTGTCCTTCTTACAAAACTTTCAAAAGTTAAAAAAAAAATTATGTAATGAAAACTTCAGTCTTCACAGTCTGTGAAGTTCCCCCTTAAGACTTTCAGATTGCATTGAGCAACTTTTTCTTTCCTGCATACATTAAAATACTTCTTGCTGGAAAAAAAATCAAAAGGTTGTGTTGCCCTTTGTGGGTTTTTCAGTTATTGTTTCTTTAAAACCCAATAATTTCTTTTGTGTTTTGACAAGCTTTAGATGTGTTTTTCCTTTTCTTTTCCCCCATCCCCTCCCCCTGTTTGGTTGGCTGATCAGTTTTTATGTTCTTAAACTTCAGTAGTATGGCTTTGTCACTATATACCCTTTTGAAAGCTTTGCTGTCAGTAACTTCTTGTTCCAGTTATGGATTACTGTCTAAATACTTGATTTATTTTTTTTTTTGGTCATTAGAAGGTTGTCTGCTTTTATTCAGTTTGATTTGGAAAAGAAGGACCAAAACAATATGAATGTCTTACAATGAAATTTACCTGTTAAAATTTTTTATGTTCTGTTGTACCACTATTCCTGTTTGATTTTGCACAGTGTAAAATTACATAATCATAGATTGCTATGGTTTTAGGCTGTATATACAGTAAAAAACTATGGGTTGTAAATGTCTGGGGAAATTCCTATGGAAAAAAGAGAGCTATGTCGAAGAACCTCTAAAAAGGTCAATATGCATGCCCAAGGTCTTTTGAGATTTAAGTGTGTAAATTTCCTTTTAGCTTACACAAAATAAAATAACTTAAAAGATACACATGTCCACAGCCTGCTCTCTTTTTATACAGAATGTAAGCACTAGTCACCTTTCTGTTGATGGTAAAATCGATGCACTACATTAACAGTAGGACCTTCTAATTTGTGTTACTCAGTCCCACAAACCATACCCTGTAGGGTCCTGCAGCCTTTCCTTTAATTGCCCTGTCTCTTTATCATGTTACGATTTAATCTTTTATTTCTGTCTCTAGCTTGTCTCCTTCTGGCTTGTAGGGTGATATGGTTCATGATATTTTGGGTTAGATACTTCTTCAAAGCAGTTGGCAATACTCAGCTGTAAGAAATACCAATTGTAGTGAGGTGAGAAAGGACAACTGGTTTTACCTATTTCTTAGCTAGAAATTAAAAAGTAAGCATAGCAGTTGTTTATATCTCCTATTATGTTAGCTTGCACTGTAGCTCTGTCAGCAACATCTCTCAAGAGGATGTCAGTGGATTGTCTGCAGGTAAGGCATGTTCTGGGTGCTGATATTCTTGGGGGTGTATGGGCAGACTCTCCCATGTCTAATCTTCACTGTGTGCACAGCTCTTTAAGTGCTCAGTAGTCACCACCAGTTCATCACTTAACATCTAGTTCTCTAGTGTTTTCTTACCTACTCTATGAATTCTTTATCATCTGACAGCACTTGGGTCAGAAGAGCTCGAGTTTGGTGTCATTAGCTGGGCGAGCTGAAATGTTGTCCTTGGAAAAGGAAGCTTTTTATACTCCTTGAAATGTCCTTGAGAGACGAGTGCTGGGGTCCCATCTTTGTGAACGCAGGAGTGGTGGCTGCTCAGAATTGAGATAACAGCTCCTACAGCTGTGATAAAGTTAATTTGTAAAGGCTAAATTGTCTCCTTTGCCCTCTAATTAGTACTGCAGTGTACAATGCTGTGGTATCAAACTGCACCCTGTTGTAGGAGAAAAGGTTTATGCAAGAGCCATCTGCTTTGCCATGTAGCCCCAAACCCACTGCTATTTGCTGTTTCTGCAGATTTTCATTACAGTACTGACTTCATGCCTGTTACATGTCAAAATTAGCTTTGCTAATCTCCCAGGTTTAGCATAGTATTCTTTAGTGCATGCTTATTATTTCTTTCAGTTCTGGTGTGGGGCTGCTGTAGGTTAAAATTGGTCCCTTTGTTTCCATGACTGTGGCATGTCGCTTGGAGCCGGAGCAGTGGGATAGCTGCAGCAGAGAGCTATAGCTATTGTTTCAAGGAGAATATGTTTAGGAGCTGACTCATGATCCTTGTCTGGCAGTGAGTGGACTGAAGTATTAAGAAGAGGTGGGGGTGGAAGTGCCAGCTGCAAGTTGATCTTTAGTCTCCTCACAATTGCCTCCAGAGGCAGCTGCCCATTTGTCTTCCAGTCTTCGAGTGCAGTTCTGGTGGCCTGCCGTGGGTGGGGGAGGGGGAAAGGAGATTTCTATTGTGACTGATGTACCAATCTGAACTGCTCTGAAACCTGGTACTACCCAGAGTGTGTTTATGGAGGTTTTATGTTCTTTCTGCCACGGAAAAATAATAAATTCATCCCACAGTCCTTCTTCACACTGCTGAAAGGCATATAGCTTACATCAAAATTCAGCCTTTTGAGGTGGTTGCTCCTTGCCTTAAAGAGTTGCACTAGTTTTTGTCTCCTAACTTAAGCCTTCTTCTTTCTTGCCAATGGTGGGATGGACAGACAGGGTCCTCTGCCTCTATCCTCCTGCCTCGTACAGGCAGCTTTGTTCTTACACAGACAGTTTTGTCTAACAGATCCGGCTGCACCGGGATTGTTCTTCTGTGCTGTTCCCATTGACACAGCGTGCCCTATCTTGTTTAATCTTGCCAGTAGGTTTATGAGCAGGATGGTAATTGATACTTTTTGCACATATGTGTTGCAGTGCATTGTCATCAGACCTGTCAGTGTGCATCACTTTCACTCGAGAACTAGTGTGATTTAGTAGTGAGGTGCCTGTGTGCCCATGCAGCAGAAGCAGTGGAGGACACTTGGTTCAGATGCAATTGCCTGAGTTGGCACATGGCCATGAAGCAAAGTCCAAAGATCCCACTGTGAAGCAAGCTGCAGGCTCCTGAATGACTGCTAAGAAGAGCTGGACTCTGCCTATATTGTCCAAAAGACTGCACACTGATGCTCAGGGATTCAGTGCTGACTTTTCCAGAGCACCACCACCTGCTGCAGGTGTTAGCAGTGCTGTGCTGCCCACAGGGCTTGAAATGTTGAGACCTTCTCAGAGTATCATTTTCTTGACAGATTCATTTTGAGATGCCAAAAGTAAAGCTTGCAAATAGTGTATGTAGGCCCTCAAATGCAATTAGTGTATACAGAACTTAACCCTTCATCACATTGAATTGTTGTATAAAATTTTACCTGGTAATGAAATTGTCATGTGGAAAGTTTTGTTGTTGGACTGCAGAGCTGCTGCACTTGGGCTGAGTATCTAGCAGTCTTTGTAGGCTGTGAGAGAGACCTAGCTCAGTGCTTGTAAGACGGGTCATCCTTGGCCTAACCACTTACGTATAGGTGCAGCTCTTTTGTGCCGGTTCTGCACCTCTGCATAATTATCTTTTAAATTTCAGAGCACTCTGAAAATGCAGGATAGTTGAAAAATACACTTGAATATAATTTATAAAAGCATCTAATAATTGCATAGCACCTGCTAGGAGTGTCGGCTACAAAGCAGAGTAGTTTTCATCATCTGTCCTCTGTGCCAAATAGCACAGCCACTAAAAGCAGCAGGCAGCCTGGTCTGCTCCCTCAGGTGAACCTGGAACATGAAAGGAGATGGGAAGAAACAACACATTCCACTTTAGAGGGCTAAAAACAAGGGGAGGAAGAAGGAGCTGGAAGAATAAAATGTAAAGCAAGAGCTCAGGAGAAGCTCTGGGTAGGGGAATAAGTAGGTAAAGCAGGACTCAGAGTGTAGGCAGCTGGGATAGCTATAGGAAGAGCAGGTGGTAGAGAAAATGGGATACAAGCATGAGGATTAGGAGCATTTGGAGAGAAGAGAAAGCCTGGGATGGATTACAGGTGCACACACTGTGCCCACTGGCATAATCTGGAACTCAGAGACCCAAGTGTCTGAGTTACTGTACTGCAGAGAAATCTTGTCAAACCCACGAGGTGAGTGAGTTGTGTCCATTGCAACAGCCTGCAACTGCTATCAATTAGTTTCAGTAGAGAGCTGGACTGCAGACATGAGGGGTTGAAATGCAGCTGCTGGTTCCTGTTTTAGCATTGGTACGAGTCCAGATGTTAGAAGACCTTTCTCGAAAATAATTTTTAAATAAGGAGGTACCTTACAAAGCCAGAATGTAGATGTAAAATCAAAAAAAAATCCTCCAAAGCTGAGCTCTGCCACTGTGACTTGGAACTGCAGCTTCAGTCCTGTCATGCGTCTACAACGTGACAGTCGTTACTTACATATCCTCCTGTCTTCACCTGATCCTTGCCTCATGCTCTGTGCAGATTTATTCTCTGAATCAGCATAGTGCAGTGAAACTTCTCTGCAGGTCCCTTGCCTCACACAGCTGAAGAGAATGGATGGCCTTATGTGGAAATTGCAGGGAAGGCTCAGTGGAGTGCAGTGCCGTCCTGGCTGGAAGCAGCTGGCCATGCCAGCTTTTTTTGCAGGAGGTCACTTGTGCTCTTCTGTCATTTGGTGCCCAGCATGATATGGCTGATTGGGTTGTGCAGAAATGCTAATTTCTCTGGGATTAGTCTTAAGCAGTTAGGAGCTTTGTTTGTTTGATATACAATTGTGGCTCTGTGATGCTGGGGGTCAGGTGCATGCGTGAAGTGCCCAAGACTGATGGAGGTCTTGTTTTCATCTTGTTGACCTGTATTAAAACTGTCATATGTGTTGTTAACCTTGTGCTGCAGGTGGATTCAGAGATCAACTCTGTTTGAAATGCCATGTTCCTCTTTGTCAGCAATATCTGAGAAGGATTCAGCTGATACAGGTTTCACACACACCTCAAAGGGCATAGGTGATTGCTCACTGTCCCATGTCTGGATTCACTATATGGTCACCAAAGGAAAGTATGTTCCTAGTTTAGGGTCTCTGAATCTTCCTCTGCAGATCCATTGATTCTGTCAGGATCCTATTTGCCTGCCATATATCTGCAGTGGTTCCTAGTGCTGTACTCCATAAGGGAATTCAATTATGTGCCTTAAATAAGGCTTTGGGACTACTTGTGGAATACAAAGGGGCAAAAAAATACTTCTCATTGAACTAAAAGACACTGTGGTCCACTGGAAAATAAAATAATGAGACTCTAACTAAAGACTAATTTAAAGGAGAGTCAAATTAAGGTATTGTACATATTTTTTAATATTTGCCTATGCAGACTTAATGGTTCTTCTGGCATGGTTTTTCACATGCTTAACAATCTTTTGGCATAGTTTTGTGTGTTAGGAATATGTACCCATGTGTGCAATAAACTGATCTGAGGCATCAAAATGAAGCTGCCCCTCTTGGGCTGTATTCCATATAGGGACTCTGCTGGGCTCTCATCTGTGTCCTCACTGGTTTTGTGACCAAGGAGGCATTTGCTACTGACCTGCTGCACCTGCTGCCAGTTGGGCCCTTGTGACTGATCCTTGCTTGTTAGGGCTGGATCATCATCAATTATTAGTACAGATGCATGTGCAGTCCCATGCTGCAAGTGTTCGTGTGGTTGACACCAGGTCTAGCAAGCAAATCCCCTTGGAATGCAAGTAGGTTTTCTGCTGGGATTGTTATCACTGTGTGAGCTTTTTCTCCCATATTTAAAGCAATGGAGTTATTAAGTGGGGAGGGAGGGGAAGCAGAGGGACAGTTTCAGCTCGGCAACCTGGTCTGTGCCTTTGTCTCTGCTGTTCCAGTGAAATGTGTCTCAATTGTTTTTGACTCTTTAAGTGATAAAACACTTGGTATTCATTTCCCTCAGCACAGAGCTGCAGTGAGGGCAGCTTACCCTGAAGCCAGGTGTAGTTTTCAAGACTGCCTTAATCTTGTCAATGGCAGGAAGTGTTGTCTTGCCTGAGCTGCTCTTCAGAAGGCATTACACAAGGGGAGAAAAGCAAGTTCATGGATCAGACTTGGATCTGTTGCCTGGCTTCCAGCTGCTCAGGAGAATGCCTTGTAGGAAAAGCAGTTGCCCAGCTCCCTGGAGTTGCTGTCTTGTGCCATGATGCAGCAAGCACACCAAACCCTGCTGCAGTACAAACCCTGAAGGCCACTTTGGTGTTCAGCTCTATCCTCCTGAGCCACCCGTGTCACAGCTGGCCTGGCTCTGCAGAGCAGGGGAATCCTTCTGGACTTGTGTGTTGTATCTTGGGGCAAACAAGCCCATCCTACCCCAACCACTTGTGGTGCCATGGTTACAGCACTTTGTGCCACTTCAGGGAATTTGTCTGTTACAGGCTCCAACTCTAGTAATTTAAGAAACAGACAAATTGGCTTCTCCTGTGCTAGTCCCAGTGATATTTCTAATGGTTAACTGCAGCCTGTTGGGGTAAATAGCCAAAAGAGCAGCTAGTAAGGGTCGGCCCTATTGCCTGGGGTAGCAGCAAGTCTTGGCTACAGTGACATAGGGGAAATGAGGGCAGCCCTGGTGCTCCTGCCACACAACTTCATCCCAGCACACATTGACAAAGCCAGGGGACACCTACCTCAGAGGAGCAGTCTGAGGTGCAGTGGGATGTGCAGAAGACATGTGCATGGTCTTGGAAGAATTGTCTCTAATGTCTATTCTGGTGTCCCCTTGGGCTGTCACTCAGGTCTGCAGAGCTGTGATATTGTCTGAATTATAATTTTTGCTGTGGCTTGAGCTGGTTTTCCTGATCTTTTTCTGTTGGGGAAAAGATGTGTGTGAGGAGACTGCTTGGAAAGAACAAGTGAACACTGGCAGCTGTGTGCAAACACTGCATGAGTAGTTGGGCTGCTGATGTTTTTACTCCTTTATGCTCACCAGTCCAAGGAGTTTACAGAAGATGAAGCAACAAGATTTGCTGGATCTCTTCCTAAAGCTCTTCAGCTACTCAGAGCAGCCTTGGAGAAGGATATGGGAGCAGCAGAGCAGCTTCCATTAGAATTTAGAGCAGAGCAGAGAGTATCTAACAGGGTCTTTCAAAAATGCAAAGCCTGGCTCAGGGTCCATAAGGCCTTTTTGGATCACATTTTTGCTTTTAAACTACGCAGAGCCTTAGCACAAATACAAACCAGGGATATTTTGAAAACATATCAAAAGCAGAGGTGAAATGTCCCATGCATACCTTCAAATCCTCCCTTTCCTGTCTCTCCCCAGCCCCAAATCTCATCAAACTTTTTGTCCCCATCTCAGCAACTTGGACCTGAAACCTGTGTGCACATGAATTCTACTGTGAAAAAGGTTTTGAGGTTTTTTTTTCAAGACTGTGTTATTTTACTGGGTCCAGTTTTCATTAGGAGCACTGGAGCCTTTTGTCACTTAGTTAATGCTGAAGCAAGTTAAGAATCAACATGCAGCTGGCAATGGGTATTAGGACTGTTGCAGGTTAACTCCACTTTTTCTTGGACTGAGCTGCCTCCCTCTGACAATGACAAAAGGAGCAGTTGTATGGCTGCATTTTGCTCTAAAGTGTACAATTTCCCCCCTTTTCTATTTTGAAGGGGTGTCCTCTCCCTTTCTCTCTATCCTTGGCCACCTAGATGAAGTCTGTTCTGGCAACTTTCCTCCTCCTTTGGCTGGGAAGGAGGAAGCAGGGTGGAAAGGGAGGAACAAACAGCTGTCCTTTAAGTTTCAAATCAATGCAGCTCCTTAGCAGGCTGGCAGTGTGAGCTCAGTCCTTAGGAAAGCTGCTCTTTCATTCAGGAGGTGCCCTGAGCCAATTCTCCCCCAGTCCAGAACCAAAGAGGTAGGGAGTTTGGTCCTTTCCAGCTTGTAGGACCATTGCAGCTGGCACAGGCTCTCCTATTCCCTGTGTTTTGATTCATGCAGTGCACTGGAGGACCATGTTGGCACTCTGGAGGGTAGTCTGTCTCAGGACACTACCAAAATGTTGCAGTGTGTGCGCTTGAATTCCCAACTTTTCATGAAAGGCACCTTCCCCTGGGATTAGGAGGAGGTGTAGGAAGATACGGGATGAGGTGATCTGGCACCAGTGGGATGTAGCACTGCCCAGGCCAGCCTGATGGCACTGCAACATTAGGGGAGGTAGTTCAGAATTTGCTGTCAACCTGTTTCTGAGTGTTCTGATCTCTGAAGTGTGTTTTGAGTGGGGAGGATCACAGCTGAAAGCTCATTAGCAAATAATAGGCCTGGTGAGCACAAATCTGCCTCACTGACATCTTGATCTCATTCCCTGGTCAGCAGGGATGAAAATTCATTCTTGTTTTGCAAGTGTGAACACAGTGTTGCTACTATGGTTTACACGTGATGGCGGAAAGAGCTGTAGGATGTAGTGGCACAGGGGATTTTAGCATGTTTATGGGAGGAATTTTACAGTTCTCCTGATGTTGCTGCTGGAGAACTTCAGATTTTGAGGGATACAGAAAGTGCTGTCCACAACTGCGATTTGATGCCTAGAATAAGGCATCACGTCTCCTGTAGGTGCAGAAAGGTTGGCCAGTGGAGAAAGTGCTTTTCTCAGGTGCTCTGTTGTTTTCCACATGAATTTGGGTGTCTTAATACCCTCTGTCACCTGGCACGCTGCAAAGTGGTCCCTTAATCACTAATAGTCCTCAAATCTGGGAACTTGCACGGTGGTGACATTGCTACTAGCAACAGATTAAGAATGAAGTAATGCAATGGTATGCTCTACTGCCCCAAATTAAATATCTCCACCTTCAAAAGAAGTGGCCTACTCCAATATTTAAAGAAACCTTGCAAAATGCTGTTGTGGTGCATGCAGGGACAGAATTGCAGGAAGAAAAGCTGCTATGAAATTGCATCATGTTCGATATGGGTACGGGATTTTCTGGCCTTGCCAGCCTCCTGGACATTTACCCTTGGGAAAGGTACACTGCTAGAAGATGAACATCAAGAGTGCCTTTAGCTCTAGGAAAGCTTTTCTTGAACTCACAGGGTATAAGTGAAGAGGTCACTGCAGACAGTGGGATTAGCAGAACAGTTGTGATTGCAAGGAACTCCTGTCAACAGCTCTCCAGAAGTTTTAACAAAAAAAAAAGAAAGACAAAAGGCTAAAAGAAACAGGCAGAACACAGCAAAGGTGCACTAAGGGCTTCTCTCAGTTGGCTTCCCTGCAGTGAGTGTAGCACAGGCTTCCATGGAGCAGAAGCATTGGGGTATAGCTAAAGCATTGGGAGGAGGGGGAAGACTTTGATTTATGCTTTAGTAGTGTCTATTCAATCCTGGGTCTGCCTTGTTTTCTTATTTTCTGTCTGCGTTGCTTATTTTTGTCTCCCGGGGTACTTCTCCCAAGATGTCTTCGTTCATGTTTAATCTTCACGATTTGTCTCCAGCCTCACTGCCTCTAATCTCTGCAGGTCACTGTGCAGTTTGCACGTTTGGTTCTCTTTGGCTGTTTGCTGCCATCAGCACATCTGATCGTGGTTGAATTTACATCAAAGAAACACCTGATAAAGAAGTCAGCCCGATAATAGGCTCTAGTTTCTTCTCAGCAACCCAAACAGGTGGAGGCGGGCGAGGGAGCGCTGGCAGCACCACAAGGGAGTTCATGCTCCACTTTCAATGTGGTGTGCTTTTCCCTCCTGCCTGACAGAGCACTGCAGGCCCCACTGCTGCTCTGAGTTCCCGAAAATAGGGCTGCCCCTGGAAAAGAGGAAAGCAAGACAGAGGTAGGCCTTGCTCTTCTCCTGCAAAACAAACTCACATGTGGGAAATTAATTAGCTAGCAAGGAGGAGGAAAAGGCTCTCCTGCATTGCTGTTGTAGCTGAAGAAGTGCAGCTCATGAGTTACAGGTGTGCTTTCCCTGCAAAGAGAACTGGCTCAAGTAGCAGGGTCAAGAGAGAAGCTGCAGTCACAGTGTGATTGTTTGCTGCTGCGTTGGAGCTGGTCAAAGAGGCTGGTGAACTCAGGACTGGATCCTCTAGCAAAACACTTCAAGCTAAGTGTCAAATAATAGGGACTTGTGTTTGCTTTTGTTTGTATAATTTGTGGCCCAGACCATTTTCCTTGGCTAGAGTTTGCTGTTAGGAGTTGATTTTATATAATTATGCAGTTATATATGATTATACACACAGAGTGACTGATACAGGGACATTTCCTGCAGTTGGGATTATTCTAGAGGTACTGGATGCTCTTTGGGTTGATGCCAGGACCCAGTACTGATGTGTATCATGAGTGCAATGCATTGGGTTTGGCAGCACGTGGGAGATGCTCATCTTCAGTGCTGCAGTGGTGGTCATGGTGCTTACAGAAACTCAGCCCTTCATTCTCTGCTGGAAGGAAACCCAGTGGCACTGCATCCTGTCTCCTGCAGGTTTCACCTGGCAGTGTTGGGCTGCTGGTACTCTCGGGGCCTGTAGTTCTCCAAGAAATAAGTGTGTCTCTAGGCTCTGATCCATTCTGGCAATCTGCATGTGCTTGTCGTGGGCTGGAAGCCTCTGACAAGGGGGAAGCTCAGCTTCTGAAAAGCTATGAGGAGACATTTGGAGCAAAGAGATGTCTTTATTCCTCTGGTGCAGTACAGGAGATGTGAAACCAGCAATAAGTGCAAAGGACGGGAATGTGTGTGCCAGAAGCTCCCTGCAGCTTGTCGCCTCTGGGGACATGGCCAAGGTCTGCAGAGGTGCTGGGTACAGGAGCTGCAGTTCTCTACACCCTGCTGCCTAGAACCAAGCTTTCTTACTCTTTCATTTAACTCAGGGTAGGAAACAACTGTGTAAAGCCTGAGTGTTTTGTGGGGTGCTGTAACATGGAGTGGGGAAGGGATGAGATCCTGTTGTCTTCGGCGGAGGGACAGAAGTGTTGGCTGGAGCTATCTGGTGCTACAGCTCCTGGGGCTTCCACTCTGATTGTACAGGGTTAAAAGTGACATCCTGCTTGGAGGGATTTTCAGCTCCTTTCATTCCAAGCTGGGTTGGAGATGACTGGTTTCTCCCTGGTGTAGTGCTGTTTCCTGGGAGAGCAGGACAGCCCTATGCACCTCACCTGCTGGACCATGGCCTGAGGAGCCAGAGGTGCTCACCTCTAGTCCTGCTATGCTGATAACTAGCTGCTTAGGGATTAAAGGTGCTATTTAAACAAAATAACAATAATAACACTGCAGGCAGGTTTGATTTATTGTGTAGGGGACTGTAGTATTCAAATGAGCTCATGATAAATGGAAGTGTTGGCTCATTAAATGTTGCTTTGGAGTTTGCCCTTGGGGAGGCTACGGTTTCATAGTGTAGTGGTGATTTCAGATGATCCAAGTTCTGCTTTGGGTGTTTTGGTTTTTTTACTTCCAAGGATTTCTTTGGGTTTAAAGCCTCTTTCACTTGTGATCTGTTAAAACAATTTCCAGCAAACTGTCACTGCTTGTCCTTGTCTGTTTATGACATATGCAAACCACTTTTATTTTCTTTTCTACTGTTTCAAAACCAGGCTTGGGTGTGACATTTGGAATATCTGCTCCTTGCTTTCTGCAGTTTCCACTGAGGAGCATGGTGAGATGCCTGGAAGCTTTGAATTACGAAGGCGAGCTGTGCTACAGCCCAGCTTCGTTTAAAAATACAGCAGCTAGAAAAACGGTGCCTCGCTCCCACTTCTTCCCTGGCACGTGAAGCAATTGTATTCTGGATGAAAGTATGGATAAGTCTGGATAAATCCCATCTCTTTCTCCAGTCCCATGTTTTAGGGCACCATTCCTGTCTCAGCTGGTCAGCCTCTGTCCCCCAAGGCATCAGAGCCATCCAGCAGCCAGCAAACTCAAACTCCCAGCAAAAGGCAAAACAGGAGTGGGGTGAGGCCATTCCAGCAGTGCCCTCTGGAAGTGCATATGGATAAATGCCTATTCTCCCTCTCTGTCCCAAGGGTTTAACTCCTGGCTGCCTGGGATTGCCAGCCATAGGGTACATGCACCTACAGAGCAGAAGTAAGCAGAGGCTTCAAATGAAACAAATCAGGAAGCAAAATGACAGTCTCACTGTGGTGTGGCATTAAATCCTGGATTTGCACTGGGCTGAGTGGAAAGTCAGAAACCTGCATCTTGAGATTAAAAATACCACGGAGCAGCGCGAATGGCACTAATTGTGGGTTTACAGGAGAAAAGCAGAAACATGCTGAAAAATTGGCTCACAATAGCAGTTGCTGCATCCTAATCTCCTGATTCCTTTCTTGCCTTGCTAATAAGAAGTAAGACTAATTTAATTTTCACAACATCCCAAATCTGTGGCTCTATGATTCAGAGACTTAGTAAGATTCTCTTGCCGAGCCAAGGAAAGCTTAGTGGTTTTGAGCTTACTTTCTGCTGGGTTTCAGTTTCAGGACATTTGTGCAGTGGCTTTTTTTTTAATTTAAAAACCCACTTGTATTTCATCAGGATTGCTAATGTCTCTGTTTAAGTTATTATATGTGTAAATTGGTTGTGCTGGTAAAATTTTGAGGGGGGGAAAAATGGCAAATTTTGGCAAAATGAAAGCACTGTGAGTTGTTTTGATTTGCCATGCATTTTTTTTCATTTTTTTTCTGGAGAGAAAAGAAACCTATTTTGTCTCAGACTTTGCCAAGCGAAGGGGTTTGATATTTTCCTCCTTGAGGCAACTTTTCATTTGGAGTGGTCTTCACTGCTAACTTCTGTTAAAGGGCCGAAGAGTCAAAGTGAAACATTTGTTTCAGTCAACCCCAAATGAGGTATTTTTTTGGAAACTTTTTTCAGGATTGCCAGCAAAGCAAAAACTCAGTTATTCACCCAGCTTTATAGCCCACATACCCACAGAAATTTCAGAGCCCTGCCGGGACTGTTTATGTGGTGCAGCTGCCCCTGAACCCTCCGTTTGGATGTTGGTTAATTATTCTGCTTCTCAGGGTTGCATGAGATAGTAAACCATGAGTAAGTGGCTGGATTTTCTCCCCTGAGTTACCAAGGAAGCAATGTTTTACAAAGTATGTTTTTAACTCCTCTTTTCCATGGCAGGTGTTACCTTTGCTGGCTGAGGTAGAGTTGCAGGACCTGTTTTGTGCTGAAGGCACACTTGGCTGTGTGAGGAGCAGGTGTCACGTTGGGAGCAGCAGAGTTGAGCTCAGCTTTGGGGGCAGCTGTACTTCCAAAAGATGAGTGCAATAATCGAGAGAAGAAAGTCCCTAATTTCAGGGTTAACCACGGTCAAAACCTACAGTTAAAATGTGCTTTTCCTATGGTTACTCTAGGTGATAAATTATATATTACATGAAGCTATTGGGTGGTTTTAACCTTTTTCATCAGGGCACATTTTCCCTGTACAGAGAGGTACCTGCAGATGGCACAGAGCATTCGGGAACAACAGAGCCAAATTTGCCCAGTTTACGGAAGCTGATGGAAAAACGTTTAGATCATTTGCTTTAGAACAGAGACCATAACCAGAAATTGCTGGTCCTGCTCGCCTGGTGTGGACTGCAAGTCTGCTGGAGAGAGAGGAGTCAGGCCAGATGGGTTTGCTCCTGCTGTTTATCTTAAATCTTAAATTAAGCTTAAATCTTGATGCCTCTCTCTTGAAGCATTGAAGCATTTAGAGCAGCATAAAAAACCAGGCTGTGTGTGAATGCTCCTGAGGCTGCACTGTCCCTGTGAGCCCTTCCCAACCAGCCAGCTGCATTTTGGTGTCTAAAGCTGGTTTTGCCTGGGTAGGGGTGCTGGGCAGGCTAGAGTGACTTTGCCTGCTCTGAGCCTGGCAAGCATCAGCCAGGAGAGGATTTCCTGGAGAGGACTGTTCTTTATTTTTGAAGTATATTTTTTTTATCCTCACCTTTGGAGGGCACTGACTTTGGCTCAGGTCAAGGCATGAAATGAAGTTAGTTGAAGCCAAGTGGATTTGCTATCCCCCAGGAGCAGTCTGTGGGCTGTGGGAAGGTCAGTTTTTCTCCCATCCCTTCTGAGGACACTTCAGTTTGGCAAGTCCTGGCCTTTAGTAGCCCTTCTGCTTCCCCAGTCTTGTTCGCTTCACCCCCTGTGCCTCTGCTGTCCACAGGGACCTGCCTGAGGGGAGCAGCTACAGTGTGGCTGAGCCAGGAGAAAGGTCGCAGCAGGAGCACAGAGCGTGGGAGGGGAGGCAGGAGTGGGAGATTCTGGCAGGAGGGAGCAAGTTGGGACTCGCTGCCTTTCCAAGCTCATCCCCAGGGCCATGTCGAAGAGTTGTCCCTCCTGCCCAGCATGTTTCTCTCCCTCTTTCCCCCACTCCTTTGCCTGGGATGACAGAGTCCTGAGTTGACTTTGCTTTTGTGTGTGTGACTTCAAACTGGTTGAACCGATTTGTAGCAAGTGATTCACTGGACACGTTTTGGCCGTCACTTTGTTGCTGCAGTGTCTGTCAGCAGCTTGCAGTTTTTAGGGCTGTGCTAGCTGCCATCCTGCACTGCTGCCATCCCCAGAGCCCCCACCACACACCAGGGATGTACCAACCATCATCGTGCTCCTTTCGGCAAGTAATTCTGGGTGTCCTGGTGATCACTGACCCATTAAGTCAAGGCTTTTCAATGACCCAATATGAGTGGCAGAGGTGATTAGGTGATTTTATTATTTGTTTTGGTTGCATTGGAGCTGTTCACTTGGACTGTACAAAGGAAATCATCCAAAATTCAGTTTATAAGTAATATGGTAATAAGCTGTGAGAGTGGTGGGGCCCCACAGTGTAACCTGGAGGGATGGAGGGAGTACTTTGAACTCTGCTTAGAACTGCTTCTGCTCTCTGTGTTTGAGGCCGTTACCAAGTGTGTATGGGGGGGAATGTCATCTAAACGGGAGTGGCCTCACTGCCACCATCACTTCTGCCTGAGCTGTCACCTGCATCTGAGAGGTCACAAAGAGCAAGCTGCAAGCTCAGCTCTTCCCCAGCTCCCCTGCCCTATTGCTTCCTGGAATCCTTTTCCTTTCCAAGTTGAGAGCAGCCTGGCTTCCAGAGCAGCACTTCACCCTCCCTGGCTCAGGCAGCTGTGAGTCAGTGTGTTTGCGAAGTTCGTCAGCAGGAGGAACTGGTCTGAGGAACTGTGACGGTGATGCCGTTGGAGCACAGCCAGGTAGGGACTGTGCCCGTGGTGTTCTGGGTGTGACAGCATCCGAGGGCTGGAGGCAGAGCACTGCTGCATGTGGAGACCACTCGCATCCACAGGTAACCCCTACAGGCTTTTGAGATCCTGGAGTTGAGCTGCTCCCCAGACCCTTGGATGAAAGCTCCACAGCTGGGATCAAGTCATGCCACTGGAGCTGGATTATCACTGGGCTGCACTGGCCAGCCTGTGTGGGTTTGAAGTATCGCTGCTGCTTCTAATTGTATCTGTTTCCTCCTGGGAAATATGGCTTGGGTTCAGTCCCTGCTCTTACCTTGATCCAGTGAAAGCCGAGGTCTGGCAGCTCAGCTCACCAGGCCATCCTCAAACCCTGGTGTAGCCTAAAGCTATGTCCTCACAGCCACCAGCACTGAGGTCTGTAGCCTGGAGGGGGAGGTAAGATGTTCTGGTGCACCCACACCAGGTGCTCTGCTGCCTTAAAGATGGACTTACATACAGGACAGATGCTCTCCAACTTGAGAGTGAGTACTCCTCAGCCCTGGAATTGGAGCATTAACTTGTCTGTCTTCTCTAGCTGGGGGCAGCTATCAGTGGCTGAGGTGACCCTCAGTCCCTCAGTCCCATTCAGGGTGGCAGAAACAGCATCTTGTCTGGAGGCAAGACCTATGGAAGCAGAGGGCTGGGCATTAAAGTGGCTGGAAATGGATAGCCCCATGCATTTGTGGCCTGAGCCAGCTGCCAGGCCTTGCTTGAAAATGCTGCTACTAAACCAGTCAGGACTCAAAGCCCCTCTTATCCCCAGCCCCTCTGTGGCCCTTCCAGATTTTCCTTGTTCCCCTCTGGATTTTTCCCAGTGGGTTCTCCTACTTTCCCCCCCTCCACCCCTTAATTTAAGGTTATCTTAGGCAGATCTGCTTCACCAAGTTTTCCCACCAAACAGGGCAGGCAGGGGAAAAGATGCAGACCACTTAGTGTGACAGTGCTGAAGGATTTAGGTGGAAACCTTTGACTGAAGTAAGGTGCTACCTTGGCTGCAACAATATTAACCCCTGGCAGTGAGGAAAAAGGCAGTTGTTAAGTTCCTTTTCCCACCATCAGAGAAAAGGGAAGGGGCTTTTGTCCCTCTGTGCTTTCCACCCCAGCAGGCAGGAGCAGGTTGGCCAAATGAGCTCTGGGGCTGTGAGCAGGGCAGTAAGCTCCCTTTGGAGCAACCCAAATAATCCCTTCTCCATGCAAACTGTAAGACAGCATGCAGGGAAAGCAAGACAAATCTTACCCTGAGTATTGTCTTCTAGCAAACTTCCAGGCTTTTGTGGCGGGGTTTTCTTTTCCTTCCCCCTCTCTAATAAATGCAGAGCTTGGCACAAGCACAATATCCATGTCATCCCTGCTCACACCAGGAAGGGAGCAAGTACTGAAGGCTCTCGGCCAAACTATGAGGGAGAGAGAGCAAGGGGAGGAACAGGGTGAGGGGGAGGAAGCCCAGTGAATAGGGGGAAAAGGAGAGGAAACAGGAGAGGAATTAGTCAGGGAAGAGTAGCATGAGGTGGGGAAGGCAGGACCAGAAGAATGGAAGGAAATCCATGCAGAAATGGGCAGTTTGAAACTTGTTCCTTCTGTGCTCTCCCCTGGCAGGCGCTCTAGATCTGGAGATGCTCGGGGAGGAATTGACTGGCTTTTAGTGACATGTCAGTTGACAAAGGGAGAGGGAAGGAGGACTAGAAAGAAAATGTCTCTGCCCCTGACCCTGGAGTACCTGGTATACTTGGAGCATGAGTTCCAGGTGATGAGGTGTGGAAGTGGGTAGGTGTGCCCCAGCCCACTGCCACACACAGACACCCTGTGGCCACAGCACATGAGGTCTTGCAGCTCCTTCCCCCTCCCTGGCCACCTTGTTCTTTGGAGGAGAAGGAAGGGTGGGAGGAAAAACCCATGATCTTGCTGGCCTGCTGCCAGTTGCTAAGGCAGTTTCTTCAAAAGGGAAAGGAGCTGTGGAAGGAGGGAGCTGCCTGGAGAGGAGGCAGATGATGTATGCAGGGACCAGGCAGAGAGAGGAGCCCACAGCCACTAGCGATGGAGACAAGTGGGACCTTGGGCTGAGCAGGAGCAGAGGGGAAGTAGCCCAGAGGAGAGAGGTGAAATGGAAAGGGGCAAGGGGGACCAGGGAGAAGTGTCTCCTTACACAGTTCAGCCATGGAACCAGCATCCCAACGGACTTGTCTCAGCTGATGGGTTAGCTGTGTTTCAAATCAGCTCTACGAAGCAGTGCCGGTGGCTGGAGGGGGTTTTATTCCTCAGTGACTTTTCCCTGCTGTGGTTTCTCTGGTGAGTACAAGATGCATGTGGTCTGGCTGTGCTGTGCGGGCAGGGCTGGGAGCAGAGCCCTCTCCTATTGCCAGTGCTGAGTAACATGTCCCACGTGGATGTGCAGGTTAGAGGCAGGAGGAATATCCCTCCTGGGCCAGGACACTAGGAGCATCATACACAAGGGCACCCTTTTGCTGTCCCCTCTGTGCTGCATTTGAGTGTGTTTCTGCCCACATGGCATATACTTTAGCGAGGTCTACCTGATCCCAGCTGCCTATCTTCCAGGTTTTTGGGCCCAGAGAGGAGCTTAGTAGCTCTTAACAGCTGTGGAGTTGCTACACTGACTTGTGGTGATACTGAGCAGCAGCAGAGCTGAATGCAGACCATTGCTGCTGGCAATGAGCCACTGCTCAGTGCTGCGGTGCCTCTGCCAGAAAACCCCACTCCTGGTGCACAGTGGCAGATGCACCTGAGGGAGGGAGGGACTGTCCTTCAGACTCCTGTCACCTCAAGAAACAGATAAGTGCCTCGCTCCTCTGCTGTGGTGTTGGTGTGAGATACCTCAGACTTGAAGCTCATCTGCCACAGGTCAGTGCTTTGTGCTGCACTCCTGCTTTGTCCTGCTCCCTGCATGAGAGGGCTCAAAGCGAGGGCTGATAGCAGACACACGTCTGGCAGCTGCCCTCTGCTCAGGGCAGGCACTCCGGGGAGATGCAGCTCCCTGCACGGGTACCCCAGAGCAATGGTTTGCCCTCGCTGAGGTGGAAGGCTGGAGCGCTGGAGCGGGTGGGAAAATGCTCACTTAAAGGAGGGGGTAAGCAGGGCTCTGTGCAGAGTCTGATCTGGGCTGGAAGCATCTCATACTGACAAGTCACAAGTGAGGGAATCAGCCTTTAAAAGGTAGGTGACGACAAAATCGGAGCACCTTTGGACGTGCAGCAGCGGCTGCCTCGGGCGGACGGGGCGGGCAGTCC
>NW_008653041.1:0-5009 GCF_000695815.1 Acanthisitta chloris
ATTTTCATTTTTAGAGCATTTTTTTCACTGAGTTACACTCCAAAGCCTCTGCTGTATGACTAAGCAGGGATGCTCTGATGTTCCCAGTGCTGATGACCTCCCACCCTACAGGAGCTCATTTTCCAGCACAGAAATCCCGGGATTCAGACTCTGGATGACACTACAAACCTCTGGGGAACAGCTCACATGTGGGACCCAGCCCACAGGGTCTGGTTGCTGTGGCTCACTCCACAACCCCCCACCCCGGGGTTTTACAACTCAAAAGGCAGGCAGAAAGTAGCCCTGGACTGAGTAAATCCAGCACAATTCCTTTCACTTTCAGGAGTGCTCTGTGTTATTGTTGGCAAGGCGAGGGAGATTCGCATGCTCAAAGCAAGCAAAATGCTCCAGTATTGGCTAGATTAGACCCAGCCAAAAGGTTACAAGTAAGATCTAGGAAGTTATAAAAGCTGAAATCAAAGACTCCCAAGCTTTGGCATGCCTTCCCACCGAGGAAGGGAGCTGTCCCTGTGGATTTTATCCGTGGGTTAAGCCCTTGCATGCACGTAGTAAGTCTTGTTTCCTTTGCTGAATGGTGAAGCCAAGGAGAAACAGAGTTGTGAAGCTTCTCAGCTGTTCTGAGGTAAGGGAATAATGCAGGAAGCAGATTCAAGTGTATGAATAGCTTTGCACAGTGTATTTATAATTATAATCAGAAGTTTCACATACCCTCCCCTCCTGCACAGCTTCCCCAGGGAAATACATTCCAGGGTAAAGCATTCATAAATGACTTACTGCGTGTCTTCCGAAGATTCTTGCTTTATCTTTAGTGTTCTTTTGGTGGTAGGCATCTCATCTGAAAGGTAGAATTCCAACACATAATTATGCTTAAAATAATGTTCTTAGGGCTTTTGTTTTGGTTTTTTTTTCCAAAAGGCTGAAATTAAATACAAAATAAATCAGAGTTGCAAGCCAAGCCAGGCTGGAAACTGCTGGAGCTCTGCACGAGACAGCTTCATTCCCAAATCCTCTGCGACTGAATGGGTTTGTCTTTAACTTGGAAGAGATGTGGCCAGTTAAGATCTGAACGTCCCTCTTCAAGTGCAAAACCTCTCAAGGACAAGGCTCCAAGCCCTGCCATTAAACCATGAGTTGATGGGATTGCAAACTGCATTGTTTAAGGACAAAAAGACAGGAAAAAGAAAGAAAGAAAAAAAGGCAATTGTGCTTCCAATGGCACGTTTGAAGTGCAAAGCAGCAGCAGAAATGCATCTGTATTCCATTTGGATGTTGTGTGCTAAGTGCTGGGAGGTTGCTGTCAGCCCCAGCGCACAAGAACGGCCCAGGAATGGTGACAAACCAGGAAAGCCCAGAGTGACTCAGCCACACCAGCCACGCCAAGCTGAATTAGCAGCATTTTTTGTAACGTTTTCTTCTCCCCACCAGTTCTCTCCCACATATTTCTGACTTTCCAATCCCCAGGGAAGAAGCCTGAGGAGCCGAACGCGGCTAACAGCCATCAACGCTACACTGTGATTTCAGGCTCTTTCAAAGCTTCCTGACTCAGTCCCCAAAACACAGACATCAGGTACCTGACTGCATCTCCTCTCCCTTTCATCCTAAAAATGGGGGGGAAAAAGCCTTTATCCAATTCACCTCTTTCACCTGTGTCTCCATTGGATCTGATCAACTTGTGAGTCTCCACTGTGCAAACAACCCTGTGCTCAGGCAGGGAGGAATACACATACCTGTGAGAGCAGTGGCTCAAGAGAGAGAAATGTGCCCAAGGAAACCCACTTCTTCCCATAACTGCTCAGATTGGTGTGCATTTTCCACAGGAATGTAGTACCTTGGCTCTGTTTAATAAAGTCAATAAGCCACAAGCAAGAACTAAACCTCCAAATTAACTAATATATTGATTTTTATGCAGAGACAGCAATAATTCAGGCAGGAATCGGGGTTGGTCTCTTCTCCCAGGCAACCAGCAGTAGGACAAGAGGACATAGACTCAAGCTCTGCCAGGGGAGTTTTAGGTTAGATATTAGGAAGAGGTATTTTATGGAGAGATTAATCAGGCATTGGAATGTGCTGCCCAGAGAGGTGGTGGATTCACCATCCCTGGAGGTTTTTAAGACAAAACTAGATGTGGCACTTAATGCCATGGTCTAGTAACCATGGTAGGGTTGGACTTGGTGATCTTGGAGGTCTTTTCCAACCTGGTTGATTCTGTGCTTCTATGATAATTCAGGTAGGAAAAGCCTGTGGAGATGTTGGTTTAGGTCTCAATCTCCAAGTGTGAGCTTGCTTGCTGTTTGTTTACTTAGAGAAGGGCACACATCTGAATATAAACATATGTGCATGTTTAATACTGACGTATCAGGGGATAGAGGATATAGCTACTGGTGTTACCAGCAGCAGGTTGAAGTCCTGTTCATCATTTAAGCAGATGTGTTTGAATGGTAACACCCAGGTACCTCTGAAAGGGAAAATCATACAATTTAGGGGTTGGAATGGACCTCACAGATCATCCAGCCCCAACCCCTGCCCTGGGCAGGGACACCTCCTCACTAGATCAGGTTGATCAAGGCTTCATGCAGCCTGGCCTTGAACACCACCAGGGTCGGGGCAGCCACCACGTCCCTGGGCAACCTGTGCCAGTGTCTCACCACTCTTAGAGTAAAAAACTTTTTCCTCACATCCAGCCTAGATTTTCCCTCCTTCAGTTTGAACCCCAAATAGTTCCCAAATGCCATGAGGGGAAGTAAACCTGAAAGGGGAAGGAAGAGACAGGGAAGGGGTCATCTCTTCCACCATTTCTGGCCACACAGCCCCTCTTTGCTCCTGCCAGGCTCCTCAAACTCTACTCCTGATCCTAGAACACCTCAAGAACCACAATTTGCTTTTGATTAACTGGGCAATTTCTGTCCCTTTTCTTCCCAAGGATGTGTTTAGCATCCTGAGCAAATTATGTCTGAGATGAGAGCTGGTACTGAAATATGAATGTGTGAGACAGGCATGAGCACAGAGCACAGGGAAAATCCAAGGACAGGATTTCTCACCCAATTCCTGTTCTCCAGTCTGGTAGCAGTGAAGATCCTGACTGTGGTTTCCCCAGTCCTCCTGGGAATACTCCTCCATGGTGCTGCCATCCGACTCCAGCTCCTGGTACAAGCCGCTGCTGTTGATGAGGACGGGCTGGCAGGGCTGGGAGTCCCATCCCCCCTGCCCAAACACCTGTTCCAGCTGCTCAAAGGTGTAGCTGCTTTTCCTCTTGCCCACGCCGTGCTCCTTCACGCGGCTGTAGCACCTGCGCAGGGTCTGAGACAGGGACAGCAGGTCAGTCGGGTGCTGCTGAGCTGGACGAGCACACAGGCACTGGCAGACAGTCACAGGGCTGCTGGGCAGAGTTTAGGGGGTTGGGGTTTATTTCTCCTGGGCATATCTGCCCCACACTCATGAGCAATGCTCCTAAATTCATCTTGCACCTGCCAGGGAGCACTGTACATATCCAACACTCACACTGGGCATTAACGTCTACAACACAGGACAAGTAGTGTAGCAGCTACAGGTGCCTCAGATTTAACTCAGGTGATTTATTCTCTTCCCCACCTCAGAAAAAAGAATAAAAAAATCCCCAGATCTGCTATGGACATAGGGAAAAATAAAATAAAATAAAATAAAATAAAATAAATAAGACTACCAAGAGCCTCCCAGAGACACCAACCAGGCAGGGAAACACACCTACTATGAGGGGGAGAAAACAGAGCTAGTGCTGTGCCCACACCTTGGAGAGGAGAAAGGAAAAGAGAAATATTTCTCCCACAGCACAGCCAGTCCAACCTTCCTTACTCTGGTAAGAAGACACAAGGCACAAAATGGATGTGCCTAAGCTATTCAGCTGGAAAAAGACAGTTCTGCATTCCTTACTAACTCTGTCTCGTGAAGCTGCTGAAATTTTACAGAGGTCAAATCAATAGTGCTCCCAGTTCCCACATCTCCAGAGCAAGCACTGAGTAAGAAACAGCACTGGGATGGCTCAGTCTGAGCAGCCTCTCACAGCGCTGAGGCCAAACCTTCCACACCAATGCAGAAGTCTCATCATTTTGGGCGATTCCTTTGGCATCTCACACCACCAGCTGAGCTGGTCCATCGCTGCCCTACGAGCCTACAGAGCCATCCATGTTTTTCCCCTAATCCACAGCAACACACAACTATCTGGGGGTAAAAAAGTACACACAACCCTCACTGTGGTTTTAATTCTACCTCTGCTCTGCTTTAGAAAGACAGTGATGTGCCCCAGGTTTGCTGGAACTTGATGGGCTTTGGATTGATAAAGTGCTGGAAAATATTAATTCATTTAAAATTAAATGTATTAAATTGCTGAGGTTCTAACTGGAATTCCAGAGACAGCTTTGCCATTCAAGAGAGGCAGTAATTTGGGAAGAGCTAGTCCTGCTGCCTTGCTTTCTGGAGGAGGACAGTAATGGACACATCATTACCAAACCCACTTGTTTTGTTCCCCAAAAAGGAACTTTTACAACTCCAGACAGCTCAAACCTACCTAAAGCTCCTCACATGCCTGTTAACAGCATCATCAGCAAAGAGACACATTTCTAACCAGATTCCTCGTGGGATTCAGAGCCCTGGGGGCAGAAGCAAAACTGCTAAGCAGCAAGTCAGTATTACTCTGCTGTTTTAAACAAACACAAAAAGAACACAAAATAGAACCAACCCATATAAACACACAGCAACAGGCACCAGTGGTGTAAGATGGAGACCTTCCCACTTCTGCCTTCACTACCTCAGGATAAACAGTCAGATCCTCTCTGGGTGGACACCAAAAAGCTGGTGTGTGTAAAGAGGGTGGAAAAACACTGGTTATGGCAACCTGGAACCAAAACCTGGGTGAGAAACCTGTTGGCATTCACTGGTGCAAAGTGGGTTACTCAGGCTGGGGCTACAGATAGATTTGGCTCTTAAAATTCACTTTTCTCACTTCAATTTTATAGAATCACAGAATTTAGGGGTTG
>NW_008653042.1:0-1257 GCF_000695815.1 Acanthisitta chloris
CAGGCGGCAGCGTCACCCCCGCGGCTGCCGCGTGTGGTGGGGGAGGAGCTGCCTCCTGCCAGGGGAAACTGAGGCACGGACGGAACTGCGAGGACGCGGCGTGGCGACGTGCTGGGCACACGCTGTGGGGACCCTGGTACCCTGCCTGGGTGTCCCATTTTGTGGTGCCTGGAAGGAGCTGGGGATGCCAGGCAGAGGGTGTAGTGGGCACAGGGCGCTGTGTCCTCGTGTCGCGCCGTGTCCCGGTGCCACACCGTGTCCTTGTGCCACACCTCGTCATTGTGCCACGCCATGGCCTCATGGCACACCTCGTCCTTGAGCTATGCCTTGTCCTGGTGTCACACCACATCCTCATGCCATGCCATGTCCTGGTGCTACACCGTGTCCTTGTGCCAGACCTCGTCCTCATGCCACACCTCATCCTCGTGCCACACCTCATCCTTGGGTCACACCTCATCCTCGTGCCACAGCTCATCCTTGGGTCACACCTCATCCTTGTGCCACACGACATTATGGGGCCGCACTGGATCCTCATGTTACACCTTGTCCTCGAGCCACACCGTGTCCTGGTGCCACTCCATGCCCATCGTGCCCTCGTATGTGTTGAGTGCCACACCATGTCCCCAAGCCATGCCATGTCCTGGAGTCCATTGTGTCCCTGTGCCACACCATGTCCCCGAGCCGTGCCATGTCCCGGAGTCTATCGTGTCCCTGTGCCACACCATGTCCTCGAGCCACGCTGTGTTCAGGAGCCACACCGTGTCCTCGTGCCTGACGTGTGTTGTGGTGCTGTGTCCTTGTGCCCATCGTGTTGGAATCCATTGTGTCCTCATGCCATGGCACATCCTGGTGCCACACTCTCCCCTCGTGACTGCCCTGTCCTGGAATCCATCATGTCCTTGTGCTGTGCCACATCCTGGTGCCCATCATGTCCTGGTGCCACACCACGTCCCGGTGCCACACTGTGTCCTGATGTTGTGTTCTGGTTCCACGCCACATCCTCCTGTCCTTGTGCCACACCTCGGCCTGGTGTCACACTCTGTCCTGGTGCCCATCACATCCTCATGCCACACCACATCCTCACGTCCTCAGGGTGTGCCACCTCTTCGTGCCACGCTACGTCCTGGTGCTCGCAGTGTCCTGATGGTTCCCGCTACGTCGTGTCCTCCCCATCCCTCACCACGTGCATCTCCGCGTCCTCGCGCCGCCCCCGCGGACCTGGCGCCGTTGCTGGGTGACAGCTGGTGGCCACCCACG
>NW_008653043.1:0-664 GCF_000695815.1 Acanthisitta chloris
ACATCTCCCCAAAGTTCTCCTAGTTTGAACATCCCAAGTTTGGAGATCTCCCCAAATTCCTCCTCCATTCCCCATCTCCCCCCAAACCCCTCCCTTGATAACCACCCAACAGGACCCCCCAAAAAAACCCTTTTGATCCTTCTCCACCTCTTCCTCACCTCCCCATCTCCTCCTCCTCCTCCTCCTCAGTCGTATGTCGCAACGGCGGCGTCGCCAACCTGACTCGATGTCTCTGCCCACCTGGTTACACCGGTGCCACCTGTGAGACCTCTGACCCCAGTGACCTCTGTGCCCAGGGCAGCACAGCCGTGGGTGACCGTTGCATCTGTCCCCCGGGACGGACGGGACCGCGTTGTGCCACCCTCGACCCTGGCACGGCTTGCGTCAACGGGGGCACGGCCGTGGGCACCGAGTGTTTCTGCCCACCTGGATTCTCCGGGCTGAGGTGTGAGGAGAATCCTCAGACCACCAGAGGAACCCCCAGGAGATCCACCAGAGCTCCAGGGATGGAAAGGAGCACCAGGAAAACTTCTGCCAGCGTCGGGAGAACGTCGACTCCCACCACCACCACGAGGCCTGCGCCCACCACCAGAGGTGGGTTGGGGCTCCCTTGGGTGGGGAGATCTGGAGAGGGTGGTTAGGTCTTCTTTGGGTGGTTGGGTCT
>NW_008653044.1:0-3673 GCF_000695815.1 Acanthisitta chloris
CAGCACCTCCCGCTCGCCCCGCGCTGTGGCTCCGTGCGGCACGTGCTCAGCGTCTGGGCTGCGCTGGCGGAGCTCGGGCGGGAGGTGACGGTGGAAAGGGCTGTCTGATCGCCGGTGGTGGCTCCTGTTTCTGCCTCCTTTGGGCACTAGGCAGTTTGTAGCCCGTTTGTGCTGTCATTCCAGCATAGTAGAGCCAAATCCAAGAACTGGAGGTGAAGGAGTGGGAGGATTCTGGAGGATCCAGGGGCACGATAGAAGTCTCTGCTCCGGTGTTCCCTTTCCGCAGAATTGCATTTTAACTCTGCAGAACAGGAGGGCAGGGGAGAACCTTCTAAACCTCACGCAGTCTCATAAACTCACCTGGGTCTTCCCAGGTTGGCTGTGTCCTGCTTCCTGCAGGGCTGAGGGCTCGTGGCCAGCACCCTCCTGCCTAGGGCCTGGCACCAGTGGGATGTGGAGGAGCAGTTTCTATCCGTGGTCAGAAGGAACCTGCCCCCGGGGTTGTGTAACACCTGTGTCCTCCCCAGCCCCACAGCTCTGGGCTTGGTGTGTAGTAGTGCTGGTGCCTCGAGGTAGCAGAGCAGGGCTGGAAAAAGAGGACTTGAGCTCTCAGCAGTGTTCATGCTCGGTGGAGCAGACTGGCTGGCAGCTCACCTCGTGGACCAGTGGGTTGGAGCAGAGGTTGGTGTGTGCCTGGACTCTGTGCCCTTGGGAGGGACCCCGACTTTGACCTGTCTGTGTGAGGCTTAAGGGCAGATTTTATAGCTGTTAGTGGAAATGGCAAAAAAAGTGCCAGAGCCTCGAGTATTCCCTTCCGAGGCCGAGAAACAAAGGTCAGGCTGGGCAGGAGCACATACCCCGCGGGGCAGAGGGCTCTGACCAGGCTCAGCCGCCCTGAGCACGTCCAGGCACTGTTTACAGCCCGGGGGCTCCTCCCTCGCAGCAGGGAGAGGCTGTTTTTAGTTTGAAGGTGACTCGGGGGAACGTTATCTGCTCCCTGCTGTCCTGCTGGATCAGATACCACACTGCCTGGAGCGGTGTCCAGCTTAGCTCCACGGGGAGTGTCTGGGCTCTGTGAGCTGTTTCCCATTTGCAGCCCTTTACCCTTTGGGGAGCCTGGCAGCAGCCCTGACTGGTTCCAGTGGGTTGGTGCTGGTCGTGCTGCTGGTCCCTGGGCTCAGCAGATGCCTTCCCCAGCCCATAGAGCCCAGGATTGGGCTCTCCTGCTCAGCTTTCTGGTGGGAGCAGGAGGAACACTAATCCCATGGGAATGCAGATGGTACTTGTTGTTGCTGCTGCTTGCTAGAGCCTTTTAACCTGTCTGAATTGCATGAGGTACCCTCTAACTCGGAGCAAATAACCTTGCACAGCTTATTTTGTCAGCACACAGTAATCACCTTGTAGCTGTAAAACCCTTGATCTTTCCCAGCTCCGGCTGTAATTCTGGCTGCAGTTAGAGTGGACAGGCTCGTACAAGTGCAGGACTTGTCAGAGTTGGAAGTGTGTGATCACAAGCCTGTGGTGTGAAAATCCCCTGTGGCACAGAGTGAGTGGAACGTGGGGTGTGAGAGCTGCTCACAGTGATACCACGTCCTGCACGTCTCTGGGGACTCCCACTTGGTTACAGTCTGTGTCAGCCTTCTGAGAGCATTTTGGTCACAAATGTGAGTCCTTTTCTTTCAGGCTTAAAGCTTCAGTATGTAAAGCTAATTTTTCCTTTGAGACACGTGGGATTGGTTTCATTAGGACTCGAGCTTAGCCTACTGAGTGACTTGTGTTTTTCTTGAGTTTGGGCAAACTTGCATTTGTGACACTGATTTGTTTGTACTTTTGCAACAAAACAGTTCGGGGATTTCTTGTTAAAGCATCTTCAGGCATTCAAAACACAAAAAACCTCTCCCAAACCCACCTCCTCTGTGCCCCTGCACCACAGAGCATTGACAGAGGGTTGTGTGTGGTCATGCAGTGCCTTTAACTGAGTGAATCAGTCTCCTGTGAGGCTCTTGGTGTGCAGGAAGGACGTGTCACAAGCTTAACTCCTTTTTCTGAGGCCTGGCTGAGGGAGTCACGTATGACCTGTGCCTGATAGCTTTTCCCGAAGCAGAGCTGCTGAGCCTCCCTCCCTTCCTGCCCCAGAAGGCTCCTGGGGCTGTGGGTGCTGCCCTGGAGGTGTTTGGCAGCTCCAATTCCCGCAGCCTGTGGCACTCAAACCGACCTTTGGACTGGATGATTCCAGTGCCGAACCCTCTGGCTGCAAGGGCAGAGGGAAAAATACCCAAATTCCAGCCTGCAGCTGCTGCCTGTGCCCCTGAGTTGCTTACTGCCAGCTCAGCTCTGCAAGCTGCTCTTGCCCAAGACAAAAAGTCTGATTTCACTGTTCATATGACGAGTTTGTGTTTCCCCTCTTGGTTCGTGAAGTCTTGCAGGCTGCAAGACCTCCCTCTTCCCTTAAAGTTGTTAGCTCAGTGTTGTGCTGGGAAGTTCTGCTGGCTCCCTGGGGGAGCAGAGGGGAGAAGGAAGCGCGTGAGCAGGCAGAGCGCATGGGACGGTACGTGGAGCTCAGCACTATGCAGGGGGGGCCTGGGCCACGGCCAGCTCCCAGTTAGGACCAGCCAGACTCCAGTTAGGGCTGGCCAGACCCCAGTTAGGGCCAGCCAGCCTCAGGCTGTGCAGTGAGGGGGAACAGACACACTCCTTCTGGGCTGAGGGGCAGAATGAGACACTTTGCCCACTGCATTTGTCTTGGGCAGACTGACTGGGAGGGCTCAGTCTGTGCTCTGGGTGCACACATGGGGGTCCTGCCTTGCCATCCCAGCCTTCCAGCACCAGAGCACAGGCACTGCAGAGGCAGAAACGTGGTGTTTTCACCCCAAACTGCTGGGGCTGGGTGGGTGTCGAGGAGCTCTGCAGCCCTTGGCCTGCCCTGGGGCTGTGGTGTCCCTCGTGGCAGGTGGGCCATGCTGTGGGTGTCCGGTCTGGATAGTGGCAAACACCCAGGGCTGGTTTGGCTGTGCTGGTTTTGCAGCAGAGCTGCAGGAGAGACAACGTTAGGGCGAACAGCCCTGAGCCTGGCAGAGTTGAGAGCGTGGAGGGGAGGGAGGGGAGAGCACCCTGACCTGGAGGTGGTGTGTGGCCTCTTCTCAACCACTGAGGGTTATTTTTGCTTGTCGAGGGTGAATTCTTGCTTTGCACTAACACTTTGCACTAATACCTCTTCAACTCATAGCTGGTTTTATAAAGTCACCGCTGTCTCAAAAGAGACTGACTCAGGACAGCGTGGAGCTGTACTGCGAGGCGATTGGCAATCCCATCCCCGAGATCCAGTGGTGGTTTGAGGGGAACGAGCCCAATGAGACCTATGCTCAGCTCTGGGATGGCGCACGGCAGGACCGTGTCAAAATCAACGCCACCTACAACCTGCACTCAACCAGTACCATCTCCATCGCAAACCTCACGGGCGACGACTCGGGCATGTATGAGTGCCGGGCTAGCAACGACCCCGACCGCAACCACTTGTCGAAGAGCCCCAAAGTCAAGTGGATCCGTTCCCAGGCGAACGTTTTTGTCATCGAACGTGAGTGGCCGCACCGAGGCCTTGGCACTTGCTCGGACACTGGTGTCTAGAGTCTCCTGCCATGCTCACCCCTGCACCCGTGTCCTGTGGCTCCCAAAA
>NW_008653045.1:0-391 GCF_000695815.1 Acanthisitta chloris
ACCCCTAAAATTCTATCCTTCTATGATTTTGATTGTGAGCTAATATTTTAAGTATACGTCCTTATTTTAGTCATATGGAACAGTTCCATGAAGGAAGAAAAAGTCCAGTGGAAAGAGAAATTATGCTACTTTGAAGGTTAAAAAGAAATCAACCTCAACATTAACAAATATATTTTATACAAATTGTGTTCATAACAGATCTTATTAACAGTAGAGTAATAAAATACTTAAAGCACAACATGTGAATGTCTGAACATTGTCTATGGGACTGGATGGGATCCATCCCAGAGTGATGAGGGAACTGGCGGAAGTGTTCGCGAAGACGCTCTCCATCATTTACCGACAGTCCTGGCTCACTGGGGAGGTCCCAGATGATTGGAAGTTGGGAAAT
>NW_008653045.1:1316-3892 GCF_000695815.1 Acanthisitta chloris
AGGGACTTGAGCACAAGTGCCATGAGGAGAGACTGAGGGAGCTGGGGTTGTTCAGCCTGGAGAAGAGGAGTCTCAGAGGAGACCTTATCACCCTCTACAACTCCCTGAAATGAGGTTGTAGTCATGTGGGGGTTGGTCTCTTCTTCCAGGCAACTAGCAGTAGGACAAGAGGGCACAGACTCAAGCTCTGCCAGGGGAGGTTTAGGTTGGATATTAGGAAGACATTTTTTTGGAGAGAGTAATAAAGCATTGGAATGGGCTGCCCAGGGAGGTGGTGGATTCACCATCCTTGGAGGTTTTCAAGATGAGACTGGATGTGGCACTTAGTGCCATGGTCTAGTAACTATGGTAGGGTTGGACTCGATGATCTTTGAGGTCTCTTCCAACCTGGTTGATTCTATGATTCTATGAATTTACGCAAGCCCAGATCAGTTGAAATCAGCAGTTTAGAATTGTTTTCACTGGCAGTTAAGTATTTTAGTCTGTTTTCCTTTCTGTTGTTAGTCAGGATTATAGAAAATAAATATTCTTTATCAAATTTTCCTTTTAGATAAACGAATTGGTGGATGCCCGTGATGTCAACATTGGAGCCTGGTTTGAAGCCCATATAGAAAATGTTACTCGAGCAACCAAAGGACATAAGAATGGTAAAGCTCAAGTAAAGAGTGGCAATTCTTACAAAAGGGCTAATGGAAACTTAAGTCAAGATCATTCTAGAGAGAATGCAAATTATTTGGACAGTAGACCATCCACATCTTACTCTGACTGCATGGACACTGATGAAGAAGCTATCTATCATATCAAGTATGATGAGTAAGTGATTCCGATATTATTTTTAGGAAATCATATATTATGATTTGGTGTGTACAAACAAATTATTTTGTTGAAGAAAATTGGAATCAAAGAGAGCAAGTTCAATATTGCAACCAAGGAAAGAAATATGAAAAAGCCATAAAGTCTTTCAGTCAGATATAATTAATATCCTGAGAGCAATGAGGGTTTTTTACTTTTATTCACAAATTTCTGTGAAGTGTTAACTTTATCTTGACTTTGAATCTCGGAATCCCTATCACTTAGGAAATGAAACTATGCCTTGGATTTTTCTATACTCAATTTTCTATGTAAAATATGAGTTAATTTTTTCTTTGAAAGCTGCTTTGCTCATATTCAGTTCCTTCCATTGAAGTCTCAACAAGTGTTTCATGGGAGCAAATTCTGGTGCTTGAATTGCTTAAATTTTGTTTTAAAAGTAATATTTATGCATGAGTTGACTGATCTGCATTTCATGTAGCGGTTTCTTGTAGAGAATCTGGTGACTGGGAACACAAAACCAGTTCTGAGCTTGAGTGAGGGTACAAAGGGATTTTTTAAATTTATTTTTTAAATCTGTAGTACAAGCAAATTTCAGAACCTATGACAGATGTGCTAGAGGAGAGGCTTTGTGCCATAAACTCAGTGGGATTTGCAGGGATTTCTCATCACCAGCTTTTTCACTGATGCATTCACATGAATTGGATCCTAGTGTTTTAATCATGCCTTAATTTGCTGAAGCAGCTAACTAAGCTTCTAAACCAATGGCATCAATGAGAATGTTTTAATTTATTACAGAGGACAACAAAGAAAATCACACTTTGGTATGTGAGATTAAAGGTAAAGGAACATATGTTTGCTTTATGTAGAAACAAATACAGTAATAGCTTTGTTGAGAATAAATTGAAGATTTCAAAATATATTTTAAAGTATCGATTTCAGGTTTCCTTGTTTTAATAATTGCAATTTAAACCAGTTTTCCTAGGGAAAAAAAGCAAGTATGTTGAAGACTTAACATGAACATCTTTTAGCTGGTCTTGGCAAAACTAGATACAACTTTTCTTTACATACACACCTTAGAAGATAACATAACTTTTGTCTGAACGTGGAGTTCAAATGCAGTTTTATGTGGGAGAATTTCTGATTGCTAATGGACATGTGAGCAATCCAGCCTTGCTAGCAGGGCCTGAGCAAGCTGCGAGCTAAGCTGTTCAAGGACACTGCTGCAGCTGGAATGTGAGAAAGAAGGTAGCAAGATAAGCAGCTCCTGGCTGTGGGATGCAGGAGCTGAAGATGGTTAGGCGTGGAGAACAATGATTGGGGCAATTTATGATTGATATGTTAATAACCAATTATATTGTGTGTAAGGTGGGCTAGTAACAGTAGTTAACCAATGATAAGTGAGCACGTATAATAGTGTGTATAAAAGAATCACTTTTGTAAATAATAAAAGTTAGTCACGAGATATTCAAGGAGATGATAATGGCATCACCTCTTTGTACGCGAACTCCCGCAACTGGTGCCCAAACAGGGACCCTCAGATTCACTGCTAAGCAGTGCCCAGTGGACGGATGAAAGGCACACCTGGAACAGGAATTAAACCTCCGACCAAAAGGGTCGGGGATGCCTCCGACTGAAAAAGTCGGGGAAGTCTCCATCTGAAAGGACGGGAAAGCCTCAGAAGTTTGTCCAGGAAGCCCAGAAGTTTGTCTGGAAGTCTCCGAGAATTCGGAGAGGACGAATCTTTTCTGCAAAAAGGCAAGTGA
>NW_008653046.1:0-2867 GCF_000695815.1 Acanthisitta chloris
ATCCAGGTCCCTCTGCAGAGCAAGGATAGAGCAAGAAAGGATATATCTAGACTAAGTTCACTTATTATTATTTGCATTTTCTCTGCTTAACATATATCTGCTAACAAGTGTTTCCGGGACACTCGTAGTATAATTTTTTTGTAAAGATCAGAGTAGCCCATCTGAGGTAGGCAAAAATTATAAATAAAATACTCCCCAAAAATGTAATTCTCTCTTTTTATTTACTTCTTACCTCTTAACTTTGTTTTCCCTCTTTTTATAGGAAAGAATGTAGACATCTCATTAATTCAAATGGAAATGAATAAGATTATCTCCTTTTCAAACCTCCTATAAGATAAAAATATTTTTTATTATATTCCTATCAACATTTCATAAGCTGCAATAAAATGTTCTCTTTAGTGGCTGATAAACAAAAAGCATAGGAGTACAAGTATTCTGTAATATTACTTATCATGCTGGCTTGGGCTGAAGTAGAGTTAACTTTCTTCACAGTGGCTAGTATGGGTCTACGTTTAGGATTTGTGCAGAACACAGGGTTGATAATGTAGAGATGTTTTTGTTATTGCTGAGCAGAGTTTACACAGAGCCAAGGCCTTTACTGTTTTCCATACTGCCACGCTGGCAAGGAAGTTGGGGGTGCATGGGAGCTTAGGAGGACACACAGTCAGGACAGATGACCCAAATTGACCAAAGGGATATTCCACACCATATGACATCATGCTCAGTATATAAGGTGGGAGGAAGGAGGAGGAAGGGGGGACTTCTGGAGTGATGGTGTTTGTGTTCCCAAGGAACCGTTGCGCGTGATTGGGCCCTGCTCTTCTGGAGATGGCTAAACACCTGCCTGCCCATGGGAAGCAGTGAATTAATTCCTTGTTTTGCTTTGCTTGTGTGTGTGGCTTTTGCTTTCTCTATTAAACTGTCTTTATCTCAACCCATGATTTTTTTCTCTGATTCTCTCCCCAGTCCCTTTGGTAGGGGAGTGTGTGAGTGGCTGCATGGTTCTTGACTGTTGGCTGGGGTTAAACCATGACACTTATGTAGATGTAGATGTGGTTTTGTTATAAAAATTAAACAATGCCTTCATGGGACTGAATCCTTGTTTGATATTTCATGATGGCCATCTTCATCTAAGTTAAAATGAACTGCTTTTGAGTCTTCTGTCAGTATACAAAATTTCATTGTTGCTCACAGACTAAAAGTTAATTGTAAATTAATTTTAGTTAGTTTCACTAATAGTAGTGAAAAATAAAAAATGCCATACTATTAAATCAAGTGCATTCTTATAGCAACCTTTGCCTGATAATCTCTATGTACTTAACCAAAACTAAATGTGCCTTAGTACAGTACAGGCAACATTGCAATGAAAAGCATACAGTGGACATAGGCATCTGTGTCTTTGCATTTGTTGTTGGTGTCAAAAAAGAAGAGTTCTGTGCTTGAATGTTTATGTCAATGAAGAGAACAAATGTATGCTGAGCCTTGGAGTGTTAAGGTATGTTAAAGCTCGCAGCTTGAGAAAATGGCTTCCAACTCAAGGAGAAGGGGGTTAAGTCTGAGCAAAAATTGTATGAAGGGGGACTCAAGCTTATACATGGCTGTGTTGGAAGACACTCATGGGGCTGGGGGACTGAGCCACAGAGTGGGCTTGAATTAGCAGTTATTTGGTGAAGAGTGAGACAGAGGAAGCACATATAGTGCAGGAGATGCCACTGTGTAGAGATAGAACAAGAGATAAATTGCACAGAGAAGCTTGTACTTGAGGAGAAGAGCAAAGGAATTTGAGAGAAAAGTTCCAGTTATTTCCATTCCAGGGGGAAGAGGTGAAATTGGGGAGAGGGGGGAAGTTTCCAGACTAGATTCCTCTATTTCATAACTAACTTCTTGCATATTTCCTAATTTTGCACTTTTAGATCTGTCTATAGAGAAGGCTTTTAGGGTGCCTATGGCTACCTAGAGTAGCAGCATTTATTTTGGATACCAATCATCTTTCATAGAGAAAGCAAATCACCTTGAGTAAATGCTGTCAGAAAAAGAATTTGAACTACAAGAAACATTAGGAGAAACCACAGCTCCTGAGCTATACACTTGGGCAGTATACAAGGGGTTAAATGCATGGGTTAATAAGTGGCAAACAGACAACTGGACAATGAGATGTGTGAATTTATACCTGTGGATTTGATGTGTTGATATTTGTGTAACCTGGAGTGTCAGGGAAGAGAGGAAGCACAATGCCACAGTTGATCACTTAGCTCAAATTAAACTTTCTTTCCTGATGCCCTGTCCCTTGATACTCTATCCCCTGATGAGGAAGCCCTTGCTAAATGGGCCCACAGAAATTCTGGGCACCTGGGTGTTGATGGCATACATAGATGGACTTGAAGCCAGGGAATCCCATGTACCTGAGAAGTCATTCGGGAACTAGTACAGCAGTGTGCAGTTTGTAAGCTTATAAGTTACCTCAGCAGCTTTATGAGCAGATTCAACAAGGCCCTGTTCCTGGACATACCTGGCAAATAGATTACATTGGGCTCTTACCAAAAGCAGTTACAGTACATTAAAAACAAACCAAAACAAAACTTTCTTAGCTGAAAGGTTTACTAATATAATCTGTAATTTATAATATCTTTGGGAAAGGTTAACTGTATGTGAACCAAGGGGTGGAACGTAGTGATCCTGACCAGAAGACCATTGTATATTGAGGAGTTAGTGATTCACAGTACAGTTAACCTGAGTAGACCCAGGTCTGTGCTTGCTTTGCTGTGCTGCGCCATGCGACACATACAGCAGAGCCTTCAGGCCAGCATTCTCCTGCACAAATCCCTTGTCCAAAATGATAGCATGGGGTAAAATGTTTCTAAAATCGT
>NW_008653047.1:0-876 GCF_000695815.1 Acanthisitta chloris
ACAGCCCCCTGGGGGGAGCCATCAGGGGCCAGGAAGAGATAACGATCACTGCCCCACTTGCTGCTTTAACCCTTGTGGAGACGACAATAGAATACATACCATTGGCTAACCCCCCATACATACCATTGGCTACCCCCACACTGCAACCCAGGACAGGCTTAACATAGCCTGAAGGAAGAAGGAGGTCATGTGCATAAGAGAGAAAGAAATTCTTCCACGTTTATATTCTAGATTTCCTTTCTTGTTCCTTAGCCTTGTGTGAGAAAATAACCCAAAATAAGTTTTGCAACCTGAAATATTTCTTAATTCCCAGGTAGGGAATAAAGAAGAAAGTTATATTAATTCAAAATGTCAGGGTCTCCTGGCTACCAAGTAAGGCTTGCATCCATATCCATGTTAATGTTGAAAAGAGGAAACAATAAAAAAATCTATTTATTACCTACTACAAGATAAAATATTTTCTTTGCGTGATAGATGAGGCAAGAACACACATTATGCTACCTGTGTGACTGAAGATCTGTCTGAGAAGAACCAGATGAGGCACTTATATATGGGAGCAGGACATGCCATAAATCAATCAATGGTACAAATGTGACATTGACATTAAATCAAGAAAGTAACACTTTCAACATTAATCCATGGTTATCCAGGTGCCCTCTTATCTCAGTACTTATGGAGAGAAGAGCATAGATTAAACAGCAAACTCACTGAAATTATATTGGTCCAAATCCTATAGACCAGATAATGATAACTTGAATGTGTTATCTACACTGGTGCTTAAATAGTTCATAACTTGGTGGGATTTCTTGCAAGTCAAGTGGAGAATCCAACTGCCGTCCGTAGGGCAGGGCCGAGGGAAAAGCCACCTCTGTTCCG
>NW_008653048.1:0-2910 GCF_000695815.1 Acanthisitta chloris
CGCCCGTGGGCCAGGTTGCCCATTCGGGGGTTGCAGGCCTTCTCACAGGGGCTGCTTGCTCCTGCCACACTGCCCAGACCTGCAAGGAAGAATGTGGTGGGCTGAAGTCAGCTCCCGAGGTGGGAACACCCACCTGTGGGAGCAGACATACCCTGCAGCATGCTATCCAGGGACACTGCCCCTCCTGAAACCATGTGCCGCCGGTACCCCTCGAGCCCTGGAGGGGCTGAGGGAGAGTGTGGCACTGCTGCTTAGCTCTCCCCTCTGTGGACGTCAGTCTGTAAATGCAAAAAACCCTAACAAAACCCTTCAGGGTTTCTCTGCACTTGGCAAAAGTCCTGCCAAGAGATGCAGAGCAGACAGCAGTCAGGAGGAAAGATGACACCACCTTGCCCTCCTACCTCGAGGGACCAGAGCGGGGTTGAGGTTTCGGGGACAACTACTGTGGCCATGCCACCTCTGCCCTGAGGCTTCCAAGGGGAGCCAGGTGATCCTGGCGAAGCACAAGAGACAAGCTGCCGGCAACACTGGGGCAGCCCACCACGAGGCCCGGAGATGGCCGCAGGGGACAGCATTGCTGTGGTCCAGCTCAACATGCAGCAGGTCAGGCGTTGGGGATGAAAGAGCTGGTAGGAATTTCTCCTGCCAGCAATGACCTCAAGTCTTCACCCCCTTTCCCACCCCTCCATCCCTACCACAAGTCTCCCCACAGTCCCAAACTGCTGCTGACATTTAATTGAAGCACTGCTTAAGTTTGGGAAGGATGTCATTGGTGTGTGTAAAGGGGGGGTTTAAAAAATAAACAGTCTTTGATGGAAATTATGCTGGCAAGCTGCCTCACAGCTGAGGCTTTGTGGTTTTAGTTCAATTTTCTCTGGAAGCCTTGTCGATTTAAAAATCCACAGTCAGTGTCAAATAAAAATAAAATCACCATGGGGTTTAGTGTGAAACCATCTGCAATGTAACCCTCCTGGTGTAGGAATGTTTGATTAAGGGATCTGCACCTCTATTAATAAATTTAAGAGTAGGTCAAGTCTGTAGTTGATGAACTATACTTGTTTAACATTAAAAAAAAGGTCTCTGATGATTTGGATGTCTTCAGGTCAAAACATCTGAGATGCATAATGTCTTCTTTATCACCAGGCCAGTCATACATAGTCAGCTTTGTGCACCAATTAATATGTGTTCTTGGCATTTTTGTTATGTCCAAAGGTCATTTCAGTTTAGCATCCAATAAATCCTTTATCTGGGGTTGATTCAGCTTTTGTCTACAGTGTCATAGTTGCAATTAAGCTATATTATGCACCAGCAGCGCTAAGCCTTCCAAGCATGACGGCATTCCCCACTTCTCCTGTTCCTCAAGAAACACCCTGGGTAAAAACATTTCTACCACCAAAGGTCTACACAGGTTTTCTATAGCAATTCTTCAGAACAGATGTGGACTGCTGCTTGCTATGCACCAAGCACTTCTGAATTCAGTTTCTGGATTTCACTGGTCAAGCAGTCTTAGGAAATTCTTAGTAAACAAGAAATGCTCAGTCAAGTTAGCTTCTACAGGGTCCTGGTAAAGCTGTGTCTGAGACGACCTACAGTAATTGTGCAGAATACGTTTGCTCTAAAAGTAAACAAACAGAACTGTACGATTAATGTAGTATGACTTACATCTCCTGAACATCCTTTTCAAAGCATTGCATAAACATTAACTACCAGGGGTAGGTAAGTAAGTGCGATTATCATATTATCAGTTAGAGTAGCCAGTAGTTGGTCTAATTTGTTATCTTTGGCTGCTTTCCTGGATTCTTTGGCTACATGTAACAGAGTGCAGTTAGCCACGAAGCAAATTGATAACGTTTACCGTTGTGAAATTGAAAGGCAGATGTGGAAAGTGGTACGAAGAGCAGGGCTCAGTCAGCACCGTGAGACAGGTCGAGATTATTGTTTGTATTATTACTGTTATTGTCAAGTCCTTTTGTTTTTCGCACACCACTGACTGCTGCCCCCGGGGGAGGCAGCGGAGGAGGACGCAGTCAGTGGGAGGTTTCCCCGTGACTGCTGGTGTAGCTGTCCCCAGGGCAGAGGCAAGGTTCTGCCTGAGCCCGGCCAGGAGGGGTTAACTGCTAAATCCCATGTGAGACCCTCGGAGCTGAGAGTGTTCGACTGCTCTGAGCTCCGGGTATGCTCCAGCCCCGGTCATGCAGAGTCACTGACTGCAGCTGCCTTTGGGCCAGGCACGGAGGGTCCCTTCCTCACCTGGGGTCAGATTTGGGGGCAGGGACTTTGGCTTCAGTAGGATTTGAAAAATGCTGCTGGCACATAGATGTGGGTCCCAGGGGCAGAAGGGGGGAGAGAAAGCCCCCTTTGAAAGGGTGTTTGTTTTCACTTGAATTGGGAAAGAGCTGCATGACGGATGCAGAGCACCGCATGTTATGAAAAGTGACAGCTTTCTAGTGTAACGCTGGCTGCCACAGGAATTCGGTAATAGGACAAATCGAGAGCGTAAGAGATTTCCATGCTGGCAGCCACAAGCTTAAGACTGCGCCGCCACAGCCCTAGAAAAGGTGTTTTCAATTGCACTTAATGCATCTGCCCAACTAAATCCTCCCATTCTACATACTGTACATGTCACCGGACTGGGATCTTCAGTAATGAGTAAGAGCATGCAGCGAATACCATGACTCACCTGTAAAACATCCATGGAAAATCATATGCTTCCTGCTTAAGCATTTTAGCAACACATGCCTTGTGATGTTTTGTTTATATCTTGTGCCCGATTAAATGTTTGTTTCCCATCTGGGTTTTTTTCTTCTTTTTAAAGAAGAAAATTTGCACTCGGCTTGCAACCGGCCGAGGAAGCGTTATGCAAACTGTTTATGCCCAAGTGTCTGTGCTGCGGGACCCCGCTGCGGGCAG
>NW_008653049.1:0-6174 GCF_000695815.1 Acanthisitta chloris
GGGATGGATCCCATCCGGTCCCATGGAAATGTGAGGATCCAAGCAGATCACTGGATAAACAAGCAGTTCACTGGATAAACAGAAAAGAGGCCATTTTGGATGAATCAAAAGGATTTGTTGGCTGAAATAAAATACTATCCTTTGCTTTCAGATGTTGCGCATTCTTTTTTTCAATTAAATTTAGAAGAGGGATTTCAATACAATAACAGAATATATGAAATGCACTTATAAAAATCTGTATTTCATTTTCAAATTCCTTGGAATTACATATTGAGAGTGATAAATTTCCCCTGAGATTACTTTTTCATTTGACACTTTGTTTTCAAAGTTTTCCTACCTCTATCCATTTCTTCACCTCTGTTTTATGTCTTGGTTAACTGACTGATTGTGATTATTTGAAAATTTACATATTTCAATGAATTATATTTGGGAAAATGTTAAGCAGTAACTTCTCTTGCAGGCTTATGAATGTTTTCACCTGCATGCAGTGATAAATGCAGTAGATTCCGTCTAAAACAGCAAAAGAAAATAATTCCCCGAATATACCAAATTACTGTTAAAACGTATGCTACATTGATTATCTTAGTTCTGCATGCCTCTCAAAAATATATGTGAAGAATGAAGAAATGTTCTAGGCTACAACATAGGGTGTAACCAATAGTATGTATTCTATTATTGTATTCACAAGCTGTTAAAGCAGGTGGGGCAGTGATCGTTATCTCCTACTCATCCCTGCTGGCTCCCTCAGGGGCTGTCTCTGTTTAATGGGCTGTCAGGGACCCACCGCATGACCCATAGAATTACATCAGTCCCACTGTGAGATGCTTCACCCCAGGGCGGGAGCCAAGCATTCCCACATGGATATAAGCTGGGGTTTGGACCAGCACAGGAGCCTTTTGCCTATTGGATTCCCAGAGGACAAGAGCTGCCACTGAATCTTCAGGTGTAGACCAGATCTACAGGATCACTGCTCCAACAGACCCATCACTCCAGGAGTTCTACAGCCACCATTTAATCAGACTACTACCAACACCCGGATTGACAGGGTGTCAGGTTGCTTTCTGACTCTGTCAGTGGTTTCTTTTTGTACTGTCGCATTTATTGCATTTGTTTTTTCCTATTAAATTGTATTTCTGACTTGGAGTCTCTCACTGGTTTGCTTTCAAACCAGCACAGGAAATATAACAATGATCACTAGTAGCAGTCATTGGTTCTGAAAAGTAACCAGCACTTATATGGCTGAACTAGATTTCTTTTTGTGACAAAACCAAAACCTATATCCTTATAATGGTGTTGGTTTTGAATTTGATCAGAAAATAAGCAGATAAGCTAGTCCAATCTTTTTCCTGTGAAAATGACATGAAAATGTGTATTACATTTCATTAACAGAGAAATATATTATAATCCACTGTGGCCAGAATATAAATACTGTCCAGATTCTTTTTAATTCCTCTTAAAAAAAAAGAAAAGGCATGAGACACTTCTAATGTTGTTGGTTGATTTGTTAGTTTTCAGGTTTTTTAAGCAGAATTCATAAGAAGTCTCATTTTATTGACCATGGTAAGCTCAAACTGCATCAAGCAATTAATTGCTCACAAGACTAAGATTGCCCTTTCAGCCAGCACACAGGAAAAAAATGTGATACTTTCTTGCTTGTATCACAGTATGTGAATGTTCCCACCATCCCTCTGCTCTTTAAATATCTTTAATGCATATACATGTCTATGTCCTCACCCTTTCATATATTTTCTACAAGACACAGGAAGTACCCAAAATCTCAGTGATGTACAAACAGCTTAGCCTTCAGATACTAAGAAGGCACTCAGCCACCATCCTTCACCTTATCACATTGCAAAGCTTAGTGTCACTGAGAAACAGCAAGGGAAGATGGAGTCTGTATCATATGTTAGCAGCATTTATGCTTCAGGAGATTCTGGGAAACATTTCTTTTCTAATTGAGGAAATCAGAGTGGCCTTGTTTACCGACAAATCCAAATTATTGCCCAGGTTTTGTATTTGGATGATGTCTCACTGGTTTAGCCATCAGTCAAAGAAAAATAAATGCGCTTGTTTCCACATTTTGACTGAGTGGGCAGCAGCGAACATACCTATCAGCTTGAGTGCAGTCTGAAGCCTCCCTAGATCAAAAGTGCACTTACTTGCAGCCATTCAGCTTCTAGCACAACATGCCATATTTTGTCACTAATAAGCTACAAGCAAAATCCCATCTGTATATTTGGCTGTGTTGGAAAAGATAAAAGTAACGGGAAATACATTACAGAAATGCAGACTCAAGGTGATGTAAGTAGTTAAAGTGCTAGCCGAAAGAATTTGCTGTGAGAAAGAGAGACCCAGAGAGGCACAGATCATCTGGAGAGAAAATGAGTGACCGTTGAAACTAAGACACCGGTCTGGGTCTTTCTGAGACCAAATTGACATTTGAGACTGAACTGACATCATGGAAACTGAACTGACTCAGATACCACAGCATGTTCAGCCATAGACACAAGTACCAGCACTTGCCCATTGTGCAGAAGCCATGGCACAGCCCAGGAGACACAGTAAACTGCTCAGCATGATGGTTTCTCACTTGACCTCTCTGTACTTCAGCAGGGCACAGCATGACCCAGGAGAAAAGTCATTGAATCAAAGATCACATAATATTTTAGAATGGAAGGGACCTTGAAGATCACCTAGTTCCAAGCATCCTCCTGTAAAAGGAGTCAGGCCAGAGGTCCCAGGGTGGCAGTTTGCTAATTGTAGGAGCACTGAAGCTTGTGCTTTTTTTTGCTTACAAGCTTCATTTATGAAGCGTGGACCCTCTGATACACAGAGAGTACTTTCCTGGGTTTAGGCTACCTTAATAAATTACTGCCTGCTCTCTGACCCATGGTGACTGATTGCTGCACTTCCAGCAGCTTTATAACTGGTTTAGTAATATTTATGAAAATTTAAGAAACATAATATCTTCATTCAGGCATGCAGTATATTATGGATGAAGTGGCTTGAGATCCACGTGAACACTCATCCACCTGAACATTTTTTCCCCATATTTGAGTCATATTCAATAGTTCTGTTATACTTCATCGATAATATTCAGGATTTGATATATACTATGTAAAGCCTTATTTTCAGCTGTAGAAAACAAAATATAAAGTCTGAACTGTATTCATGCTCATCAGTTGCTAAATCACTGTATAAGTATGAAAATCATTCAAAGCAAGCTACAAATAGTGGGTAATAAATTTCAATTCTTACGATAGGAAGATGAACAGAAAGCTGTTGAACCAAAACTCAAAGCCAGCCACTCTACTTCCTGTCTTTTAGATCTTCTAACATGTAAATCGACCGTTACAAAGAGGATTAACTACTAGAAGTGTACGACTGAAGCCCAACATTCAGCCCTGCTATTTATTCACCGCCAGAGCAGACCAGGTGTCCAGAATCCTAATGCTGGGCTCTGCAGTTGGGGTTTATATGATCTGCATACTAAGCACAAGTTGCCATTGTTTTCTGGCTTTAATTTATTGGTGGCCTTAACAACTGGCTATTTTACTGCAAATTGTACTTTAAATTGCTAGTACAAAATCAAACAGCACTTGGGACTCTAAACATGCACTTTCATGAAGTATAGTTATTTTTAAAAACTGTTTATTTTATCAGAGAATTAGATTTATGCTCAGAAAAGTAAGGCTTTCTCACAGAAAATTACCATTTGGTATTTTAATTGTGTTAATGGATTAAGTTTATATTTATTTGCTTAGGAAACTTTATAGTATGTCCCAGAAATGGGATGATGGTGTAAGAAAGCATTTTCAAAAGTTGCAATAATGTAATCACAGGCAAATCTTTGTCATTGCCTTGGGCATTTGAGAATCTCCCCTTTTAGCACTTCTTGTAAGGCCAAGTATTCTGACAAATTCTGTTTTGGAAAATCTATCTTATTCCTCCAAAGATAGGAGTATTCAGTATTCAGTTTGTATTTTAAAGTTATGTTTTGTCATAGTGGCTGCGGAACAGAGTTGAGATTACCAGGGAATATGGAGTCCACCAGGCCTAGATGTTCTCCTGGTACAAGCTATTCCGTATCTTCTTATGGATAATTTCCACTTGGAAGAAGGGAATTAAAACTACATGGTTTGCTAAATATTTCGGGATGCTTCTTGCTGAAAGACACTGTGAAATAATAATGGCTATCTTCTGTCCCTGAAGCTCGGAACATTTTACAGCTTTTGAAACAGATGTCTCTTATCAGCCCGTATTTGTAGATGAAAAAACCCTTGGGTTTAAAGATAGTAGGTAACTTCTCCTGGATTATGCTAAATCCCCCTTGCAAAGCTGACAGAAGACACTCTATGTCTTTGCTATCCTGTGCTCAATAACAAGACCATCAATCTTTTTCAGTAAAAACCAAGGGTTATATTGACCTGCACAAAATACAGGAATTGGCACATCACTCTGAAACAAGATCACTCTACAGAGCACAGGACTGCATGCCTACTCTTCCAGAGTCTGGCTTCATTTTTCCACTTCAAAATACTGTCCAGGCAGAGTTCACAGAATTCTTCTATTACTCTCTGTTTACCAGATGTGCAGTTGCCCATGATGCAAGTATAATTTCTAATGTTATGGGACTGCAAGGTCAGAAAAATGTAGCAAGAAATATGCATCCTCATAGTCAACTCTTTGTTGTGTGTGTGTAGTTATTTGGGCTGCTCTGTATTCAACCTTGCCAACCAAGCTTGAGTCTTTCTACTCTCAGAATGTCAAACATTTGTGTTTCCATACCATGAAGTACAGTACTCATGCTACCAGCCATGGAATACCCTATGATGCTTCTAACAGCAGTAACTGTTTAAAGTGCCAAGAATAAAAGAGTGAACGAAATGAAAACACAGACATAAAATGTAATGCTCAGAAAAAAAGTATTAAAACCAAATTGTATCACAAACTCAGACAATAAAAGTAAGATCCTGGTTGCAAGTGCCACTTGTAAAATCATAAATTCATTACAAAATTTTTTAGAAGGATATTCTAATGAAATTCTTAAAAACATTAAACCTGTGTTGAAACCTGCAAATATTTGATGGGTTTTAATATGTGATAAGCAGTAGATTCAAAACTCTCCATGGAACACCAAACACACTGAAATATCTGTAGTGTTCTTGAAAGAACATTCCCACTGCAGAAATGCAGACCTTCCCCCTCAGCACCTTGCACTGTGAAGAAGCACACCATAGCTGTTTCATCATGTGCAGCAATTCACTGAAGAGTGCAAAAAAAATGGTAGGTTTACTTCAACAGATTGTAACCAGACTGGATTGTCTTTTCATTTTTCCCCTTTTAACCTTGGCAAAGACACAAAGGTAATAACTCTATTTTTAAGAAGAGTGCTGTAAATATTTTCACTATTCAGATGAGGGCAAGGGCTTAATGTCATATTTCATTCAAGCAGTACCAGCAGCCAACATGCTATAACATTGCTGAGATCATATGTAAGATAATCTTCAGCACAGAGAAACTGCTATGAGCTGAAATGCTAACGTGGCAACAGCAAACACTTTCCAGGCTATGACATACAACTGTTGAACAAATCAGAATCATTTCAGAGACCTGTTTAGATTACAGACAGACATAGGATGTGGTTAGTCTATGTAACACCTACAGAATTTTCATTTAGAAGGGTTTGAGGAAGATCACACTTTAAACTCTGGGACTGGAAAATCAGTATTGGGTTTGAAAAAAGATTATTAATCATTCCACCTTCAAAGCACAAACAATTAAACCGTTGTTATTTATAAACCCCGACAAATGCAAACAGAGTGCTGAAACTTTACTGAACTTTAAGTTTTCAAAATCCTTGGCTATTTGTCTTTAGAAATGTGATACCGTCATGTGACAGAGGCTTGGCAGAGCTCTACTTTGTGCACATATCTAGAGCTGAATTAAGGTGTAAACACTGACCTATGATTCTTTCCCTTACACTTAATGTGTATCGTGTGTGATAAGAAATTAGGAAAAAAGCCTGAAGCAGGGATACAGTGATTCAAACTGACTGATAAATTTTTTTATGAGTGTTTCATTTTAAAGGTCATATCTATGTATCATATCTGCACATCATATGTCAACAATTGCATCCTTCTGAGAATATGAGAAAAAAACCTTTGATTATCA
>NW_008653050.1:0-27102 GCF_000695815.1 Acanthisitta chloris
CCGCTCCGGGGAGGGGGAGGCGCCGGGCTGGGCTGCTAGCCCTGAGGACCGTGGGCGCTCCCCCGTCGCGGCTTACCCTCAGGCTTGCAGGGGGATCGCCGGTTTCCTCTATTACCTAAACGACCATCAGCTTTTGGATTGTGGAGGTTCCTGGGAACATCTTTCTGTACGGCTGCGAGCTGGGAGGAAATTGGTGAGATGAGGTGCAAGAAACCGTTTGGACTTGGAAGCTGCACAGCCTCTGTCTCTGCTTCCGAGCATAACGATATTAAAACAATCCTACCCTGAAGTGACATAGTTCTGTTTGTAATAGCCTGTGAAAACCATAGTGCCAGTGCTGGAAAATGTCCATGACTAATGGATGCAGCACAGACAAACCGGTTTATCTGTTTCCTTGTGAACTGGTGGTGAGAGATTGAGAGAACAGCGGTCTCTGAACGTGCAGTTCGAGGCAGGAATTAAAGGAATTCGCTAAATGAATGAGAGAACAGGAAGTGGACTTGGCAAGTCATCCTCCTGTCGCTGTACTGCCCCTTTCTGTCAAATCGGGAATCTGTTTCAAAATACGAACTGGGTGTCATCCCCCTGCGTGGGCTTTGTGCCCCTTGAGGTATTTCAGCTTGGGAGATGGTTATGGGCACTTCCAGCTCCCTTTGGGAATTGTTTGGGTTTTTTTGCTTAACTGCAGGAACTGTCCTGGTGACCCTAGAAAGAGCTCTAGCCTGAAAAACAGTAATTAGAGCTAATGAACTCCAGAAATACCTAATCTCTTTGCCCAGGGGAGCAACAGACACGCCCGTGTCCTCAGAGTTGTTGTGGCCTAGGGGAGTTTAACACAGTTAAGAATTCTAGTGTCATTCCACACCCTCCCTGCCTGTGTCCAGTGATTTTAAGAACCTCAGAGAGCTACAGTTGAGCTGAGTGGGTTTGATGTCAGACTTTCCTTAGAAAGAAGCATGTAGTTCTTACCATTTAAAGCAAGTAAACATCATCAATCCTGATGTTCGTGTTTGGTCTATACATTAACGATGAGAGGACTTCACACTTGATCTGTAAGAGAAGTACTGTGCTGCTTTGCATGTGAAATGGCTCTTTCTGTGATTGCTTGTGTTGCGGGGTCTTGCAGCACTGCCAATATTAGCATTGTGGTACCTCTGTTTTGGTTGTGGGGTACCCACACATTTCTGCAGAGTGCTGAAGTCAGTCTAGTTTTTTCTACCGCCTGCATTGAAAGGGAGTGACGTTTCCCCAGCATGAAAGCTGCATGGAGGGAGCAGGGAAGACCTTGGAATACCCATTGCTAACATGCAGGACCAAACCGTTTTCAGCATTCACTCTTTTCTGCTGCTTCCCCCAGGCTGAGTGCAGGAGCTCCAAAGCAGTGCTCTGCTAAAGAGAAATTGAGATGAGTAGTAGCTGGGAGTAGGAATGCAGTCATCCTCCTCAGTGCTGCTTCTGCAGTTGTCCCTACATAGTGGGATAAATAGGGAGGGAAAATGGAAGGAATGTGGGAACTGGTCGTGTTTGGTCTGTCTGTGTATCTGCAGTACAGTTTTATTAGCTCCAACTTAATGTTTTGTGTTGTAAACATCTAGAGTCATGAATAAATGAAACATGGTGCTTATTATTGACTGATAGGGAATTCATGAAAAGCTTAGGCCTTCACTCCTCTGCATAATTTTGCACTATCACTCAGATTTAGCTTTATCAGCTCAATCTTTTTTTTCCCCTCCACATCACTTCCAAGAAACTGGCATGACTGCAGTTAAATTGTCATACTTAAAATCGGTGTAGCAAATCTACTATGATAAATCCCCAAAAGTTACAGTAATCATGCTGTGTTTGTGATTGCAAGTTAAATTTTCTGAAGCTTGATTCAATCTGTGTACTGTTTGTACGTGCAGCCTTTTTAATTAATATGGCTGTTAAGTGATTAGAGTATTAGTTAGTGCTATAATTAATTCCAGGTTTGGCCTGTTGCTGATGAAACATTATTTCCCTTAAGTTCAGAGTCTTCCCGAGGTAGTTGTATGTGCTTTACTGAAAGAACAGAAGTGTGCAGAAAGTGGTTTCCAGAGAAGCTAAACATAAGTGGCAGTGCTAAATACTGAACTCCTCTCCCACACTCTCTAACTGGAAGTGGATAAGTGGTAGTGCGAAGTGAAAGAGTGATCTTGGTCCACGTAGCATTGGAGGAGTGCTAGGGATCAGCAGACTGTTTACATTCCTTGTGAAGATTATTTTGCCTTATGTTGATCATCCTTCTGACTACACAGTAGCTCCAAGCCTGTGCAGGAGGAGTGACTGCCAGTCACGGTGCACATTAAATTTCAGGTTGTTGCAGCTTGTGCATTCAAGTGCCGTGTGAGCTGAAGGATGGAGAATAGCTGCAGAGAAAGAAACATATCCAGGTCTGGATGTGGTGGAAGGAACTCAAATCTAACTGTTTGTTTAGCTCTATTTAATGCAATTGAAGAGTTGTTTTTAGCTGTGAACTCTGTAGCTGTAAGTCTTCACAAATTCATAAAGAACTTGCGTCTTGCTTATTCTTCTCCCAGAGGATATTGTAATTAAGTCCCATAGCAAGGGAGGGGAGTAAGACAAGGGCTTAATTTTTGTCTGTCTGGTGTCTGCCCAGCTGCAGCAGAGTGAACTATGCCAAGCCCTGCTACCGTGAATTACTGGTGCATGCTACTTAAGCTAATGTGATTTAATCAGGTTCTTAACTCCAATGATTCTCCTGGAGTAGTAAATTATAAATTATTTACCAGATTGAACTCTTCCATGGGGATTGTAGTTTACAATGGAAGTGCTGTAAAAGTCCAAATATACTGGTACACAGACTGGAAGCAATAGTACTGGAATTCAGTGTACAAAGTGTTCCTGGTCTAAAATTAAACTCTTCCTTTACTTAGTCATCGGTTTTCTCTTAAAAGCTTCTCTTTGTGCCCTTTTGAGCTTTTTACAGTCCTCACTAGCAAAAATCTCTGCTCGTCTGCAGAGAAAATTGTTGCTTATGCAAAGCTCAAGTTCCAAGGTTGATGCCTTCATCCCTGAGATGGACAGACACACGGTTCTGCTCTCTGGTCAATAACTGACACAGGCTCTTGGTCACAGCCAGCTGTTGTGAGAAAGAAGTGTGTGTGACATGCTCTTGATGCATTTGTTACGCATCTTGGTGCAGCACTAAGAGGCTGAAGTATCCTGGTTTTAAGCATAAAGGTTGTAGATGGATTTCCATCATTTTCAAGACAAAACCAGTTTCTATTTGGATAGTCTGGCTTGTCTATGAAGAATTACTATCTGTTGTGCAATAGGCATGGCTGAACTGAAGTTGAATGGTTTTCGTGAGTTTGCTTTGGCTAGACATGAGGACTTAAAAAGCGCTCAAGATGTTTGCAAGCTGTAAGTGACTCTCCGAACTTGTATTCAAAAGGTAGGGCTAAATACCATGACTTGATTCAGCTGTTTAGTGATGAAGAGACCATATTTGCTCACTGGATTCAAAAGTGCCCTTCATGTGATAGGGAAACTCAATTGATGGTCTAATCCTCATCACAGATGTACAGGAACAGACTTTTGTGTAGAGAGTGTCACTTAAGATGAAATCCTAGTTGCAACTGCAGCTAAAACCTGTGAGCTGGTGGTCTTGCATGTTTTGGGTCTCATATACATCCTTGGTGTCCCTGTCAAGATAAGAACTAGAGCAGGAGATGAGATGAGGGTGAGCAGTTGAGCCGGGCTGCCCAGCAACTATATGCAGATCCTTTTTTTGGGATGCATATAGCTTTATATAGTCACATGAGTAAGAGTTATGGGAAAGTATTACTGCATTCTTGGTTTGTATTATGTTTAAAAAGATAGGTGCTTACAGAGCTTTTTGCAAGCAGTTTTTAATTGGATATGTATAGCCTCTGTCCAAGCCTTACTCTTTTCTAATGGCCTCAAAAATGCAATAATTGATCACCTCTAACAAGCTGGTCATCTGGCCACTAGGTCTGTGTGACATAAAGCTGAAATGGGATATTCAGTGAACTCTGGAGAGATTCACATAATTCTTCTGACTCCAGCATTTAACTGATGGAGTGTCAGTATTAAGCAGACAGTAAGTTATGCTTATGTATTTCCCATTAGAGAAATGAACTTAGTTTGAAGATTTGTAATATTAGTATCTGAGTTTATCTGTGCTGGCTCAGTCTGGGTCACTGCACTCCATGGAGAGGGAAATGCATTAGAAAGCCCTATATTTAGTAGAACTCTTGTGTAAAAAACATATGGACCCCATTTCTTAGCAAATGGGACAGTCCTGGTGAAGAATGGGAAAAGACTAAATATCAGATTAATAATTGTATCTCATGCTAAGTATCTTTGTATCTTCATCTCGGGTTGATCTTTACTGTGTCAGTAAATTTTCACTATCTGTAAGATGCTGACGAGTAAGTTTGCTATCTAATCCAGCCTGCAGTGATACTAGGTATCTGTGAAGCAAAAGTCTTTTATCTGGTTCATTCAGCCTGATAGTGGAGTTGGTTCTCCGTTGTACATGCAGGTAATGGGCACTGGGGCATGGAAGGGCAGGAGAGGCATCAGGCTGTCCTTGTGGAACAGAATGTTACCCTTTTCTTACAGATACCCATGGGGGTGCTCAGTAGGGCTTAACTGGATTACCCGAAAGTTGAAGTGTGGGTGAAATCATGGAAATGATAGTAAATGGAATCATGAAAATCATAGTAATTGTCTCTAGAATAACTTAGTAATTTTGAATCTTTCTTTTCAGAAGAAAGCACCCTTAGTTTGAGAGTACTGCTTGCCTGAGAAGCACCTTCACCTGAGGCCTTTTAAGATATATAGCTTAAATGCTTGCCACCTCCTGTAATAAAGTTTTATTAATTTTGTGCTTGAGGAAAGGGGGAAAGTGCTTTAGAACAATGTAGTCCAGATTGTCTTGGCAGGTTTGTCCCATCCAGGATAGAAGTGATCCTGGCTCATGTCCATTTAGCGGAAGAGAGATTCTTATCATGTCATTACGTGCAGGAATAAGAAATGTCTCTTACTCTGCCTCACATATCTCATGAGGATACTTACTACTCCCCTGATGGCAGGAACAGTCCTCAGTGTTTTCAGGCTGCTAAACTGTGAAGTGTTGTAATCATTCACTGAGGCTTGCAGTGTTCATATGACCATCCTGTAGGAAGTACTGACATTTTGCTGAGAAAAGATGTCTGACTTCCCTAATAATAAGGATGGCAGTGATTCTAGAATTAGAATTACAGTTTCTGAAAGATTTGCTAGATTTTATAATTGGTAAACCAGGAAATTTAAATACCAGAGTGTGATGCAAAAAATCTTACTTATCTTAGTGAAGATACCCAAAATGCTATTCTTTAATGTGGACCAGATTTTGGAGCTAATCATTTTGGGCTTAAAGCTGAACTTCCAGCAGGAAATGCCTGAAGGTTCTCACCATGCAGAATGAGTGGCCATTGAAAAGTAGGTCAAACTGAAGCACACTAATTGAGAGGAGACCTTGAGGGAGGGTGTGTTTCAGCTTCAGTACTGTGGAAATACATCTGGATTCGGACTAATTAAATCAAATTAGGAACTTGACCATGCTGCCATTCATTCTCTTGACCATTCTTGTGACATTTGATCACTTTTAGAATGGACTGTACTCTTTTGGCAGATAGACTCATGTTGAGGGTTTTGTTCAAGCATGGCTGACAGAGAGAGGCCATGGTCAGCTACAACTGGTAAAGCAGTGATTTTCCCCTAAGACAAAAACAAGGGCGGAGGCCACGGTATTGGGCGAAAAGTGAAGAACCAACAGGGGGTAGAGACGGGGTCTGTCTGGTTTAGTTGCTATAAATAGAAACGGGGAATCCCCAAACGTCTGGGATAAGGAGAAAAACAAGGGGCTGCACCGGCCTTGAGCGGGTAACCAATGATGAGCTCTGCTTTTGCAATATGTATGAGTCTCATTATCGTTTCTATATAACCTGTTACCAATGTTTCAATAAACGAGTTTTGCTGGACCAAGAGGGTGGGCATTACTCCCGTCTTCCACATTAGGCCCTTCAGTTCAGGAAGGGTATTGATGTGCTGGTGCAAGTCCAGAGAAGAGCACTGAGGCTGGTAAAGGAGCTCAAGCATAAGTGCTATGAGGAGAGGCTGAAGGAGCTCGAGTAGTTTAGCCTAGAGAAGAGGAGACTCAGAGGTGACCTTATTGCCCTGTACAACTACCTGAAAGGAGGATGTAGTCAGGAGGGGACCCCGACAGACTCAGATTGTGCTCAGCATTAATGTGCTCAAGTGTATGTGTGAACATGTAATTTGTCACAATATGTGGACTTCGTCTGGTCTAGAGCAAGAACAGTGGAATTAAGAGCCCGTCGTTTTTTCCTCTGCTGTTCAAGCTCACAGAATTTGATGGAGCTCTTACTTGGATGTTTATTGGGTACTAAAACATTCTGTGTTACATATGAAAGGTACACAAGTTGTCTTGATATGGAAACATCTTTCCTTACTGACACAGAAGCCTGTAATAGCCACATGCCCAACAGATGTGTTTTCAGAACTCTAAGGGCATTGGTTCTGATCAATTCGTGCCTAAACTTTTAAACTTTGATTCTCTTCAGGAATGAATGGCACCTACTGAGGTTTACTAGCTTGTGTTGAAATTTTTACCTCTGAAGTGAGGTAAAAGTTAGCAGAATTGAGAGTCATTCAGCGGAGAGACACTTGCGGGAATGAGCAAACTTAACGCATGCGTGCATTTGGCTTGTATTGCATTACTGAAACTCGAGTCTGTTGAGATTAGCAGTTACTGAGCCGAATAGCTCTTCATTAGTCAGCTCAACAGAAAACAAACAGTTCCCGAGGCATTCTTGGGCACAATCTTGACACGCCACACTTGTTGATATCTCTGTTACATACCCAATTTACGGTGTAGAGAGTAGCTTAAAGAAGCTGTAGCAAGACGTGATCAGCCCGCTCAAAACACACTAAAGCAGTGTTTGTGACACCTTCATGAGGCTTCTTGCCCAAAGGGTTTAGTCTGTTGTATGAAGGTCCTGGTGCTATGTATCAAAGGAGTCTAATGACTCAGTGATGATGGTGGTAGTTTCTATCCTGTCTCCTTGAGGGCAGTAATTTTTTACTTGCAGTGCACTGAAAATCTGTATAGATTAATCCCTTGAGAGGCTTCAGTGAAGCTGATACAGTTCCTGTGCTTGAAAAGCATCGCTCTGGGGCATAAAGCAGGTGCTTAGGCTTGTCACAGTTACTGTTACATAAAATGCAGCTTGCAGACATACCAAGCTGGGGTGTGCTGCATAGGTAGATCTGATTTACTGCTGACCAACTGAAACAGCATCATCCATTCACTGCTACCTCCTCCGTTTGACATGAAATTGAGAGTGAACTAAGTTAACCCGAAAGGATGAAAATGAGAAATAGCCATCTTCTAGGGCAGTTTATTCGGTGGCATAGAATGACTTCAAATTACATTAAGAATAGTGTTGTGTAGTTCTTTGCCTATGGAACAAAGGTAATCAGAAGATAAATCATTGTTCCATAATATACACTTATCAGTCTTGCATCTCATTCTGGAGGAGATTTTAGATATAGAGGCTTGAGTTAGGCTTTCAACATGGGAAGGATAATAAAGCATTCTCTTCCATCTTTCTAGCTCCAAAATTTGGGCATTAACCCAGCAAACATTGGATTCAGTACCCTGACAATGGAATCTGACAAGTTCATCTGCATCAGGGAGAAAGTGGGAGAGCAGGCACAAGTAGTGATAATTGACATGAGTGATCCAACAACAACCATCAGACGTCCAATCTCTGCAGAAAGTGCCATCATGAATCCTGCCTCTAAAGTAATAGCACTGAAAGGTGAGTAACCCTTTACAACTGCAGTGTGAAAACTGCTGTTGATCTGTATTGCTGCTTACAAGTGCTCTGAAGCTTTATGTAAACTTTGTAAGAAGAATGTTTATGAGGGTAAGAATTCTTGCCTGAACTTGCATGCTGTATTTTTGGCAGTAGATCTTTCAGTAATCTTTGGATGATTTGCCTCCAAGTGGGTGTGAGATGCTTGGACCTGGCACTGCAGCTTCCTATCCTCACTGAGGACCAGGTCAGCATCTGGTGTTCTTTCCCTTTAAACAGGTATTGTAAACATAATGAACGCTTGTATAGATGAATAGGGGTGTAAAGCTGTTCTTGCTTTCTGTTCTGTCCTGGCCCTTTCCTGTAGCTCTGGAGGGTTTACTAGATGCCAACAAAAAATGTTATAAGGATGCCTGGTAACTGTGGAAGTTTGAGTGTACAAGCATGTTAAGTATGGGAGTCACGAGGTCTTGCAGCTAGACCGCTAGACCTCTGCTTATCCAGTACCTATGGTGTTTGTTACTGCTTTAAGTAGCACTCTGAGCTCAAAGAAGTAATTTTTAATACATCTCTGGCTCTTTCCTCAAATGACCAACATCTGGTACTTCATCTCAATAACCGTTACTGACTATGTACTTTTCTTCCTGCATCTTATCTAAACAGATGGTGAGTGAATTTTGTCATGACATTTCATGTTCAGTAGTACAGAATGGTCTAATCTCATAAAAAGTACTGAACTTTAAGGTGGCTGTTTGACAGTTCACTTCATGGCCAGGTGGGGGAATCTTAATCCTCAGCTGGCATTAAAATAATGACAATGTTCTCCATTGGCTTGTTGCTAACCATTTGGCTGCTTTGACTATTGACTGTACCGAGTGAAGAAGAGTGTGCTCTTAATGTTTTGTGTGTTTGTGTGTATGTGATGGAAGTACAGTTGATAGACAAAATGAAGTTGCAATATTTTTATGAGAGACCTCTGCTAGCATGTCCTGTGTGCTATTCATTTCTGCCTAAGTGGTTTATATTGTGAAAAATCATGGTGAATTTACTTAGGAGAGGGGTCCAAGAAATAACTGTCCTCAGAAGTAACACAAAACACGTAACTTGTCTTTGATCTTGGGTTTATACTGACATGAGGTTAAAACTCAAGTGTGAATGTTTGACTTCAGCTGAATCTGTGAATCAGCTAAGGTGATTATACGTCTTGCAAAGGACTGCCTTACTCAGGGTATGAGTAGAGGTAACAGTGAAAAAAATTTCAGATCTGGTAAGAGTTCACTGTCCTTAATCTTGGACCCCTTTAAACGAACTGTTGGCAAGGAAAGTGCTTTCTCTACACTAGCAGAGCTTCGTCTACCTCTTACAAGAAAAAGATATCATCTGGTTTTTAAAATAACATACTAACTAAATGGATTATCATCAGCTTCAAAGAATCTGTCTTTATTCTTGCCAGATAAGACTTGCTCTGAAGGAGTATCATTCTGTCCATTCAGAGTGAATAAACCTGTCTTCTGAAGACATAAGGTTGAGTTAATGTCACACTGATATGCAAAGTTGTGTTGTCAAGTGTTGCAAACTTAATTATCTCTTCTATAATCTAATGATCAAACTTTGAGTAGAAAACAGGATGAATAGAGCTACCTGACCAGTATGTTGTTACCCAGGATAACCTGCAATGAAGACATGGTTTAAGTCCATCTCTCACTCTAGGTTTTCCCCTGCTGAGTGAGTGAGGCTTCAGTAGTCAAAACTGTTGTATATTGTGACTCAGTGTGCCATGATTGGGAGTTGCTCATAATCCCAGGATTACTGAGCAATAAATGTACAAACCCACCCTCAGAAAAGGAAATGAAATGGTTCTTGTTTTAAACTGAAATACAGTAAGCACAATTTCATTTCTGGATTGCATGTGGCATTCTCCTGGTGTATCAAGATTTATGCATTGTTCTTGTGGTTGTGATTCTCTTGCTTTGCTTTGTACTGAGAATACTCAGCTGTTGGTGTAAGTGGAGAATGCAGCACTCGTGGGTGCTTCCATTCTTTGTGGAATGGAGAAACTTCATGCTCCAGTGAACTGAAATGTAAATTCTTGTGTTAGTGTTCAAAAAATGAATCTGCTTACTTGACTACACCTGTATAGTCTAAGTAGACTCACCAGTTTGGTAGCTGTGTTTGGTAGACATAAGACACAAACTCACCCTTGCCCTCACAATGATTTTATAGCAGGTCCTGCTCTCTCTCAATCTAAATAACAGGTTTTGGGGGTTTTTGGTAGTTTAATTACAGTTTAGGATTGTGAAGTTTGAATTTGCCACACTTAGGCAATTGTATTGCTATGGCTTCTATGGCCCTAACATCCAAAGCTAAACTGCCTAATTGAAGGTTCTATATCCATTACCAACTGTAACACAGTTTTGTCCCCTGGCACTGCTTTGAACTGATATGATCGATTTACTGTATAAATTTTGCTAAAATGCTGTTGTGCAGTTCAAGATGCATATTAGCTTGCCATTAGTATTTCTTCAAAATGATTCCTTAGTGACCAGCAGCCTTTTATCTATCAACAAACATCTCCCAGTTTGGCAGTCACAAGTGTTACTAACAGGAAACACTTCTGAAATGTGGATAGAAATAATGGCATTACAAGCCAGTACTCTAGCAGTCTGAGTGGGTGCCTTGTGAACAGAAAACAATATTCCTGGAGTTGAGTTATCTCATCTGCAGTGAAATAAAATATCACTTTTACTTCCTGAAAGGAATGGAGTCCCTTATTCTTTATAGGTTAGTTCAGTTAATGTTGGTTTTACTTCTATGCTTACTAGGGTAAGGCTTCTGGTAGTTGAAAGGAATACTAAAGTCAAGCTTAAACCTGCAACATAGTTTCCTAAGTCATGAAGCAGTAATCTTAACTTGAACTAGAACTCCAAACCTTTCTACAGTTGTTCTGAACTTTTGACTGTCCTCTTCAGTATGCACTTTTTGTATTACTGTTGTACAGGGCCCATCCATCTAGTTCAGCATGCAGTTCATCCAACAGCAGAATGAAATGGGAGCTGGGGTCTTTGGCTATCCCAAGACCTGTTTTAAGTCTCGTGCTATTGGGCTCAGTCCAGGTCATCTGCAGCAGTTAATACATTGACACAAACTGGAGCCATTCTTTTTATTAATTATACTAAGTGACATCTGCTAGATAGCAGTAACTTAGCATAGCAGTACTGCCACCTAAACAAGAGTTTACACAAGCTCTGTAGTTTTAGACTGTCTTTTAGCTACAGCTTATAGTTAATTAAAATGTCTGTGCTTGTCAGTTGTTGGAATGTCTGTGTAAGTGCCTGTAAGAAGATTTCCTTTTTTTTTTTTTTTCCCCTGTTCGTTAAGAGTCGTGTATCAAAGGAGGCTCACATGTGACAGGACACTTAACCCTGTCTAACACCACTGGAATAGTGGGTTAAACTGGGTGCATGTAAATAGGCAGACTACAGGATGGCCATTGTGGTAATCAGTCTATGATGTTTCTTGGATTTTGTCATACTAGCTGGGAAAACACTTCAGATCTTTAACATTGAGATGAAAAGTAAAATGAAAGCCCACACAATGGCAGAGGAAGTGATCTTCTGGAAGTGGATATCTGTGAATACAGTTGCCTTGGTGACAGAGACAGCAGTCTACCACTGGAGCATGGAGGGAGAATCGCAGCCCCAAAAGATGTTTGACAGACATGTCAGTCTTGCAGGCTGCCAAATCATCAATTACAGAACAGATGAACACCAAAAATGGCTGCTGCTGATAGGAATTTCAGCACAGGTAAGTTCCCTAGAAACAGCATGTTAGGAAGGCAATTGGGAGAGCTGTGGCCCCACTTAATAGCACTTTCAGTTTCTTTGTTTTCTATAGATAAAAACCTCAGAAGTACCTTTTGTGTATGAATACCCTGACTTTTAATGTGCTCGAAGTGTTGGAGGAGGGGATGAGAGGCATTTGCTGCGTTGTAGTTTACTGTCCCAAAGGTCTTGCTACAAACATTTGAAATCTTGTCTCTAAAAGCTGACCTTTCTTTTTTTTTTCCTAGCAAAATCGTGTGGTTGGTGCAATGCAGCTGTACTCTGTTGATAGAAAAGTCTCCCAGCCTATAGAAGGCCATGCAGCAGCTTTTGCAGAATTCAAAATAGAGGGAAATGCCAAACCTTCTACCCTCTTCTGTTTTGCTGTGAGGAGTCCTTCTGGAGGCAAGGTAAAGTCTGCACCTGTGTTCCTGTTGTGCTGTAGTAAAACTGCTAGTAGAATTTCAGTGATCGCATGGTTCAGTGCATGCTCTCTGAAACAACAGCTTGGGAACCATGTGTGCAGCATATTTGGTCAGCATCAAAATGCTTTCTTTCAATGTATAGAAACTGCAAAAAGTGGACTTGCTTGGGTGAAACTTAAACCTAAAGACAAATGTAGGTGAACTGAGCTCAGGATGTTAAAACATCAGTTAATGTCCCTGTGGGTTTTTTGTGTGCATGAAGTAAAGTTATTTAAGCAGTCTCTTATGTCTTGAATTCAGTACAGAAAGAGACTAGATAAGCTGTAGTGCTGTAGGTAGGTTATTTGCATCAAACTGACTGTGGAATTCAGTAGCAATTGAATATATGCTACAACTCTCGAGCAGTCTCTGAAGACCTGAGGTAACACCAAAATAAATGTATTGAGCTTTCTAGTCTTGTCCTACAAAATAGATGAATTGACAAGCCTGACTCAAAACATTTTAGCAGGTTGTCTTGAATAGGAATGGAGTCATAGCAGTCATAGAAGGTGTGGTTGTTTTATGTTTTGTTTTAAATATTTTCCCAGTTTTTAATTTATCAAGTTCCAGAAAACTTAGTACTCTGAATATGTGGAGCACAGCTCCCCATACTGTGTTGGTCTAATGTGGCAGATGACTTCAGTAGCACACCTGAGGAGAGGAACTTCTTTCATGTGGCTGTACTTGCAGACCGTCTTGTGACGTCAGCTCTTTTCTTCCTAGCTACACATAATTGAAGTAGGTCAGCCAGCTGCTGGAAATCAGACATTTGTTAAGAAAGCTGTTGATGTGTTTTTCCCACCTGAGGCACAACCGGACTTTCCTGTGGCAATGCAGGTAAATGTTTGACCCCAAAGAAATCAGCTTTATAGCCTGGCAAGTAGCTGCTATCTCTGTTGTAGAGAATCTTTCAACTAGAGCTTTGCTGTCATTCTTTCTAGTTCTGGGAGGGGTGTTAATAGGTTTGTGGGAGGTAGCCTGAAAAGTAACTCAAATACATGGGCTGTTCCTCTATTTGTCTAGATGTCAATTTAAGTTTGTATTAAAAAAGATAATTAAACAAACAAAAAGCCCTATCAAAACTCCTACCAAAAAAACTCCCAAAACCAAAAGAAAACCCAAATCCAACAAAACAGACCCTAAAAAAACCCCTCAGCAGTCTCTTCAGGTAGAATGTGTCTAACATCACTTTGGCTGTTGAGCTTCCTAGGTATGTTCAGAGTTCTAGATAAGCATATTAGCATACCTTCTGTAGTAGCAGCATAGAAAAGGTGATTTGGGACATTAATGGGAGGTTCTTTAGCAAAAGCATAGCTGGTTGCTTTGACAGAACAAGCTTCACTTAGCATGTCTGCAGGAGTAGAAATTGTGTAATAAAAGCAGACTGTGTCAGAGTATGCAACTGCTGCCCACTCTAATAGACCAGCTTCATAAATGGACGAAGAGATGCCTTAAACTAAGGTAAACAAAGCAACTGTGTGCATGACAGGATTGATGTGGCTCCACTTGAGGCTTAATTAACAAAACGTCCAAAGACTTGTTCTGAAGTGGAAGTACTTCCTTGTCTGATGACCATTTTGGCTTGAAAGCCTCCCCAGTTTTAGTGACTTGACAGGTAAACTGGAGTACTCAGCTTGGTTTAGGTTCTGCCAGTTCTTTGGGTAGGCTTTGTTGGAAGAGAGTGGGCTTATCTCATTAGTATTTCTGAATAGAAACTTGTACTGACATATCTAGAGTAGAATGTTAGTTATGCCCAAGGTTTCTCCCTCAGCCTGACTCATTAGGATGAGGAGTATGTTCTTTGCTGCAGATGAATTTTAATTTCCCTTCAGCCTCTCTGTTCACTGGGGCTATGTCTGCAAATGGCCAGCGAAGCTATTCATTGCTTTTGTAAGGAGGCTATATTTGTTCTTAGTGTCAGTCCAACGGCATGTCACTGTACTACTGACTTGTGACTAGGCTAAAGACAGCTGTTTTTACTGTTAGTCTTAGTTTTGACTAATAAAAACCTCATATTTTGGCAGATTGGAATTAAGCATGGTGTTATCTATCTGATCACCAAGTATGGATATATTCACATGTATGACTTGGAGTCTGGAGTGTGCATCTACATGAACCGTATTAGTGCTGATACTATCTTTGTCACAGCTCCTTATGAACCTACCTCAGGCATAATTGGTGTGAACAAAAAAGGACAGGTAACAAATCTAACATTCTTCTTCTGAGCCTTCTAAAGTCCAGATGGAGCATAACAAACCTAATGAGGGACTTCATGCAATAAATGTCATGGAAGGGAGCAAGTGACTATTTGAGTAGTGAGTTTTTAATCTCTACTAGTACAGAACTACTTGGGGTGGAACTTGTTTTTTTAATAATATGCTACTTCACGGATGGGCTACATAGCTCTGTTGCTCTGTTTCGGAATAGTTGTGGAAAGGACATTACTTCTCAATATGTGTTTTGTCCTTTCCAGGTGCTTTCTGTATGTGTTGAGGAAGACAACATAGTGAACTATGCTACGAATGTTCTCCAGAATCCTGACTTGGGACTGCGAATGGCTATACGTAGTAACCTAGCTGGGGCAGAGGAATTGTTTGCCAGAAAGTTTAACACACTGTTTGCTCAAGGAAACTATGCAGATGCTGCTAAAGTAGCTGCATCTGCACCAAAGGTAAATAACTCCAAAGGTAAAGCTTAGAAGTCGTGGGGGTTTGCCTTCACTCGGTGGACTTGCTTAGCTCACTTGCATTTCAGTACTTGACATTCAAAATGTGAAGTGCAGCAATGCCAGCCTTAGTTCCCTGTAGTCTGGTAATGATTCTGACTAATATATTCTCTTGTATCCCATAAGAAGCATCTGCTACACTTTTCCAACCATAGACTGGACTTGCTGCGGCCACTGACTTCTTGTTAGACTGTCATTGGTTGGATGATATCCATTCTGAAGACTTAAGAATAGATGCTTCAGTGTATAGCTTAACACCTTTTTTTTTTTTCATTAATACTACTCAGTCTTCACTAATTAAACGTTACTTCTCTCTATCTTGTGCCTCCTCAGGGAATTCTACGTACCAGTGATACAATTAGGAAGTTTCAGAGTGTACCAGCACAGGCTGGGCAGGCCTCTCCCCTGCTCCAGTACTTTGGAATATTGCTTGACCAGGGACAACTGAACAAGTTTGAGTCTCTGGAACTCTGTCGCCCTGTCCTGCAGCAGGGCCGCAAACAGCTTCTGGAGAAGTGGCTGAAGGAAGACAAGGTAGGCTCGATCATTGCACTAGTCTAATTCTGTTGCCTTGCAACAGCTGAATGTGAACAATACTTCTGTTGATACTAAATCTCTGAATTCTTCTGCTTGACAAAATACCGCTTCTGGCTTCAGCTGGAGTGCTCAGAGGAGCTGGGAGACTTGGTGAAGACAGCCGACCCAACCCTTGCGCTCAGTGTCTACCTTCGTGCTAATGTGCCAAACAAAGTGATTCAGTGCTTTGCTGAAACTGGTCAATTCCAGAAAATAGTGCTGTATGCTAAAAAGGTAATGTTTATCACAAGCTGCAGGCTCTATCTTATGTTTAATGTGTTCTCAAGCTATCTTCCATGACAAAAGTTTGATTCCTGTCACTTAAAACTGGTAAGTAGGTAAGATTGAGTAACACTGTTTTCTTCATTGTCATAGTGCAAGTCAGTGTATGACTACAGTCTGAGCAGTCTGCGAAAAGCATCTAGAATTTTATGAACTATCAAAACAAAGGACTGGCTCAAGCTTATTCTTGAGAATAAAGATAAGATTCTTCTTAAATTCCTAAAATTTAGTTTTGTAATCCATAAAAAGAAAATTGCTTAATGTCTACTTGTTAATTTAGGACTGTACTTGATGAATAGTGCCTTGAAACTGTTGAAAGACTTGTTTCAAGCAGTTTGCTTACCTAGCCAGAGAAATGCCCTGGCACAAGTTCAGTTACTAAGTAGGTGAATACTGAATTTCTGTGTCAACAGACAAGCAGTGCTTTTGTCTGAGAATTCCTGGAAGATGGGGGATGGGCAGGGCAAGCTCACAGCAGTTCATAGTTCCTATGCTAAAGAATCTGAAGGCTTAAAAGATGTGTAAAACTTCCTAGACATGCGTGACTGTTTCTGAAATTTCTAGGTTGGCTATACCCCGGACTGGATCTTTTTACTGAGAAGTGTGATGAGAGTCAGTCCAGAGAAAGGCCTCCAGTTCTCTCAGATGCTGGTACAGGATGAGGAGCCACTGGCTAACATTAACCAGGTGATGCCTACAACAAGAATACTGGTCTCTTTTTAGACAGAGGTAGTAGCATAGTACCATTCTGGGGACTGGTAAGGCCAGTTCAGCTCTATAGTCGTCTTGGTTAGAGAAGTGACTAAACTAATCTAGTCAGGTTTGGTTACCAATAAGTCTTTAGAGGCAAGTGTGTTCTCAACTTCTTGTGGAAGCTTTCTGGTTTATTGATAGTGAATCTGGCATAGTCTTAGTCTGAGCAATAGTTACTGTCTTACTGCTGGCTTTAATGGAGCACACATTAACTCTTCTCATGCAGACAATGTACAGGAAGGTGAAAAAATAAACCTAAGTTGGGTGCTGGCTGCCAGCGGCCACTTCTGGTTGAATGAACATAGAAATAAGGCAACAATTTGCATTATTAAATAACTGAAGGTACTGGAGTAAGTCTTGGTTTTTCTTGTAGCAACTATCCCTACAAGAGGGAAGAGATGGGATTTGCATGCTGTGCTAGAACTAAATAGAGTGAGTGGCAAAATCTGACATAACAGCTCAGAATAATGTACTTTTTCCATTCTAGAGAAAAAGTGAGAAGCTTCTATTACCATGATAGTAATAATCCTATGGAAATGAAGGATATGCAGCATGCTAGGTGTTATAATCAGCTGCCTTTCTGGCCAGGCTGTTAGTATACACAGAAAAATATGCATGTGTGTTTACAGACCCCCTTATCTAACTTGATCAATCTCAACAGATTGTGGATGTGTTCATGGAGCACAGTCTTCTTCAGCAATGCACGTCTTTTTTGTTGGATGCCCTGAAAAATAACCGCCCTGCAGAAGGCCACCTTCAGACTCGTCTCCTGGAAATGAATTTGATTCATGCCCCACAGGTAAGACCTCATAACCAAGTTCCTCCAAAAAGGGGAAAGACAGTAGTAGACTTGCACAAGAGTATGATGTCTGATAATGATATCTCTAAGTAGTTTAGTAACGTGAAAGGCTACTAAGTCACTGCTGTGACTTTTCAGAAATTTGTAGGCTGAGGTGCTGTGATTCTTCAACAGTCTGAATATGAAATGTCACCTCCTAGGTCGCAGATGCCATTCTTGGAAACCAAATGTTTACACACTATGATCGTGCTCATGTTGCCCAGCTGTGTGAAAAGGCAGGTTTGCTCCAGAGAGCTTTGGAACACTACACGGATCTCTATGATATTAAACGTGCAGTTGTTCATACTCACCTCTTGAATCCTGAGGTAAGTCTCTTGTACAGAGTAACAAAGTGTAAACTAAAGTGAAATGAACAGTCTTTGACACTTATGCAGCTGGCTGTAAAATGGCTTGGCGGTACTGAAGCAGCACGGGTGATAGCTGTGATTCAAGAACATTTGGCCAGTTAATGATTAAACTGTAATCTATACTGTCCATAGCTTAAACCTATCCTCAGTTTACCAGCTGTGCATTCCAAATATTATTTTCAAACCGCACTTTTATAGTTGTAAAGATGGTGAGTGTGTTTCTTTTAAAGTCTTTGGTCTTGGTGCGTGGAAGACTTCTCTATAATAGCTGGAGTAGAAACTGTGTAGTTGGCACATCTCAGAAGTCAGTCAAATCCTGTATCAGTGACTCAGTAAAATTTCTGTCTCTACAGTGGCTTGTGAACTTCTTTGGCTCACTCTCAGTTGAAGACTCTGTGGAGTGTTTGCGTGCCATGCTGTCAGCCAACATCAGGCAAAACCTGCAGCTCTGTGTGCAAGTTGCTTCTAAATACCATGAGCAGCTTGGTACCCAGTCTCTTGTGGAGCTTTTTGAATCATTCAAAAGCTATGAAGGTACAGTATTAGAGGGAAGCAGCTTACTTGAAAGAACTGCTTGATTGAAGCAAATAGTAAGGATTCTAGTTTTTATGAAAGAGATACTTGTCACATCGGTGGGACCTTAGGATGCATTTATCATAGTGAGCTCATAATAGTGAGTTCTAGGGGTAGCTTTATTCTAGATAGTTTCTTAACCCTCTTGAGTAAAGATCAGAAAGAAAGATGAAACTGAAAGAGGGGAAAAGAATCCTTCCGATATTTCCATTCAGTTGAATGAAAGCTCCTCTCAGCAGGGTTGAAGTCACAAGCTGAAGCCTGTACAGTCTGCACTTGCTTCATTTACTCTTCTAACAATGTCAAAAACATGTGACTCTTTCTAGGATTGTTCTATTTCTTGGGTTCCATTGTAAACTTCAGCCAGGATCCAGATGTTCACTTCAAGTACATCCAGGCAGCTTGCAAGACTGGTCAGATAAAGGAAGTGGAAAGAATCTGCCGTGAAAGTAACTGCTATAACCCAGAGCGAGTGAAGAACTTTCTGAAGGTAAATATTCTGCCTAGTGAATTGAAGAGTCTTCTGTATATTTTGCTTAGCAGCAGCACCTACAGCTTTCTGATGGAGGGAAATACCAAAAGGTTTAGCTGGTGTGGCTCTGAGTAGCCTTTTGAGTAGCTGAAATAGGAATCTGATCCTATTCCAGGCATAAAATAGATCCTTCTAGGCTGTCCCTGGGAAAACAAGCCCAAATTCACAATCCTTTAAAACTAGCCTGTATGATACAACTTTTACCAAACTCATGAATATACTGTCACCTAGCAATAGGTGAATCCAGGCTGGCAGAAGGAAAGATTATGCTGAAGTATTCAGCATTTGTCAAGGGTATTGGCTAGGCAAAACATTTTAAAACTGGAGTCATCCTGTACTACAACACTTAGCATGCTTTGTAAGTGGGATTCTAACACCTCTTCATTTTGCATTGTAAAGTTCTTGGCCCAGCAATTGTCTTAATTGATATGTGATTTGATACTTATTTTGAAGCTAGAGATGTAGGCCAGTGTGGCACTTCATGAAGAGCTTGAACTTAAAACGTGACCGATAGACTGGCCATATGGTATTCATAGAGGGTAGCTTGCTTTGAAGTCAGTTGTCTGCCTGGCAGTCTTAAACTGCAATGCATTGTGACTTCTAGTGCTAAGGGAACTTGCTCAGATTTCCCTGCTTTGAAAGCACTTGAACAAGTGCTGGTTGCTTACTGAATGATTTTTTTTTTTTTTCCCCTTTTTGCACAGAATACAGGAGGCTAAGCTCACAGACCAACTTCCTCTGATCATTGTCTGTGATCGATTTGACTTTGTCCATGACCTGGTGCTCTATTTATATCGCAATAACCTGCAGAAGTATATAGAGATTTATGTACAGAAGGTAAGGAGGAATCCTGTTTTAAGCTCTGGCTCTTTCCTTCCTTAGAAACAACTTAGACTTAACTAGAACTTCTTCCCTATGTGGAAAGTTGGAGGTGGGTTATTGGTAATGCTAATAACTAATTTTAATGATGGTGGTTTATTCTAGGTGAATCCTAGCCGTATACCAGCAGTGGTTGGAGGGCTTCTTGATGTAGACTGTTCTGAAGATGTCATCAAGAACTTGATCATGGTGGTTAGAGGGGAGTTCTCAACAGATGAGCTGGTGGCTGAAGTGGAAAAAAGAAATCGGTAATGAAAATGCATCTGTAGACACCAGTGTTGGGCTTTCCTGACCCTTGTATGCACCCAAATTGAATTGGATGCAGTTTTGTTAAAGGATACAATACTAAGTGTCAGATTTTTCTTTATAGGAAGATTTCCTTTATAGTTAGATTTGCTAGTCCGTCTCTTGATTATTTTGGTCGTATAGGAATGCTTATAGCACTGCATGATGAATAACATGGCTTTTGAACATGCCTGTACAGCCATCCATGGGATGTGCCTTCAGAGTAAATCTAGATCAAACTGTCTTGACAGTCTTGTAGGCACACAGCAGCTTATGTAATTAGTTTCTAGTTACCTGTAAAATGAGCAGTGAATAGCCAGCTAATAGAACAGCAGTTGAAAGGAAAGACTGTAAAACTAGAGGCATCTGCAACCTCCCCTGATGTTAAACTGCAGATCTGGCCTCCACTCATTTAAGACTCATTAAAAGTAACTGGCCGGTCTGTATTTGCTTTCAAGTCTGACCAGCAAAATTGGTTGAAAGGAAGGCCAGGTTTTGAAGGGAGGCTGTCAAGCATACCTTGGTCTGACTTAAAACCTAAAATGTTTGCTTCTTCAAAGGCTTAAGTTGCTGTTGCCATGGCTTGAATCAAGGATTCATGAAGGCTGTGAAGAACCTGCGACTCATAATGCCTTGGCCAAAATCTACATTGACAGTAATAATAATCCAGAACGGTTCCTTCGTGAGAATCCTTATTATGACAGCCGTGTAGTTGGCAAATACTGTGAAAAGAGGGACCCTCACCTGGCCTGCGTTGCTTATGAGAGGGGGCAATGTGATCTGGAACTCATAAAGGTTAGCAAAACTGCATTTTATAAACATGTTAAAGAACTACTTGCTGCCTGAAGTGGAAGCCTAGCTGGCTAGTAGTCTAACACTTGCAGAATCCTGTCTTGCAGCCTCACTTAGGGGTTGAGTCAGGCAGGATTCTTCTGTATGGAGACAGCAATTTTTATGTTGATTAAAAGAATTTATGCTACATGTCTGAACTAAAATTGTCTAACTCTGCAACTTTGAAGTACCATCTATGTCTTCCATCTGCTGATTCTTCTCAAAATTAAACTATTTGGCTCAAATAATGAATATGCCTACCATTAAACCTTTAATAATTTGATTTTTTTGAGCCTTGAGCACTTGATCAGCAGAAGGGAGAGACTGTCATCTAGCTGAACTCTGCAGGAGGAGAAAAAGCTTCCTTGAAACTAGAACAGGGCTTTCAGTTATTCTTTACTGTGATTGACCCTTAGAGTTGCTCCAATACTTAACCAGAAATGAGGAAAATGAATATTGACAGTCAAACTGCAAGGACTTGTTCCAGTAACATTCCTCTTCTATCTTAAGCTTGTTGTTCCTAGAACACCCCCCCCCCCGAAGTTCAAGGGCAAGTGAAATTCCCAGGTTCTCAACATGAACACAAGAGCTTAATGCCAGATTGTAGTGCTTGTGGCTGCTGAGAAAAACAAAATTCTCCTCCTACTTGCACTTCCACACTAGTATATGCAGAGAATGTCAGCTGTGAGCATTAGAATGGTAGTATAATCTAGGCTTGCTGCTGAAAGGCGATGAGTTTCCAGCCAAAGCAGTTATTTTTTGGAGTAATACCTCCTCCGTAGCTACTAAAAAAGGGCTGGCTACATTTCACTTCTTTATTTCAGGATGTGAAGGTGGCTCTGAGCTGGTTTTTTTAGCTGAGAAACTAATAGGGTAAGCTTTAACACTCTGAGTAACCATAAAAACCTGTCTGTACCAGTGTGTTCCTTAAATTGATGTTCTGAGATGGTGTTTCTGGTTATGGAGAAAAGATCTTCCTCCTGTAGTAATTACTCTTGAGACATTGTTGTCCCCTAGAAGGCAACTCAACTCCTTCAACTAATAGATGTACAGTGTAAAGCAAAATTCTGCTACTACTAATTTGCTTACAGCAAAGTAATTGAGATTCCATGAGCTAATTTGGCTACTAACAAAGAATTACCTGTTGGTACAAGATGAAATAGGCCTTCGGGTTTCTATTATTCTAGCTGGAAATTGAAGGTAGTGCACTAAAAATGATCATGGCTTTGTAACTCTTCTGTGGTGCACTGCTATAGGAGATTTCACATTTATTCTGTACCCTTAACACTTTAGCAGGGAAATCCAAGCCACTTGCTACTCTGAACACTTTGAAGGTAAAGCTAATGACACCAAGTATGTAACCTATTTCTAGCTTTAAACACTGGCACCGTTCTTCAGTTCACTACTTAACACTGCCCAGGCAAGGGACTCCCCTTTCTAGATTTAAAACTTAAGTTCTTCAGGCTTCTGCAGGTCTTCACTTCAAACAGAAGCAAATAGTTACTGTGAAGCCACTGTCACAGTATTTGTGTCTCGGGCAAACCCAAGAGAAGCTATAGAAATTCTGCTGGAGACGTTCTCCATGAGCCTTCCAGATCAGAGGTTGGGTAAGAACTTGTCTGCGGCATTTAGCATTGGTCAGCAATTAGTTCTAGTCAGTCTTCTAGACTGTCTGGTTCATAGCTAGCTAAACCTGTCTTGTGGTACTGACCTTTAACATTAATGCCAATATTTGTACCTTCTTCAGGTGTGCAATGAGAACTCACTGTTCAAAAGCGAGGCTCGCTACTTAGTGCGCAGGAAGGACCCTGAGCTCTGGGCAAATGTTCTGGAAGAAAATAACCCGTTCAGGCGGCAGCTTATTGACCAGGTACAGCAAAAAGGCTAAACTTTCAGTATATGGAGACCTCAGGATGTCTCAGAAATATCATGGACCATTAAAGTAGCACTCGTCCCTCAAGGCCCTGTCTCAACCATACAGAAGTTTGAGAGTTTGGGTGGCAAGTATTAATTCTGACCTTTGTGGTCAGAAAATTTAGTTACTAGTAAGATATTTGTTCTGTCCTATGCAGTGACCTATCTCTAGTAATTTGTTCCCTATATAGATACAAGATGTGACTTGACATCTATATGAGATACAGCTATTAGCTGTTTCTTGCTGTCTGTGTCAAAATACTCTCAAAGTTATGAAACTTTAATTTATAGTTCATTGGAATAGGTTGGCCAATATTTAATTTGGGGAAAATACTTAATACTTTCCTGCCTTTTCAATCTAGGTTGTCCAAACAGCTTTATCAGAGACACAGGATCCAGAGGAGGTTTCTGTAACAGTAAAAGCTTTCATGACTGCTGATCTGCCTAATGAATTGATTGAGTTATTGGAAAAAATAGTCTTGGATAATTCCGTATTCAGTGAACACAGGTAAGAGGAGAGCTTTGTCCTCAAGTTTAGCCTATTCAATGCCTTTGTTTAGGTTGTGAAGTGACCCAAGTTGTTACGAGCCTCTTGGTTGCAGGACCTAAGCACTCTCCAGTGTGTACAATCAAGTGTAAAATCCAGAATTTAAAGTGCTCTGTGCTTTAAGAACAGAGCTAGGTCACACTATGCAGTTTGCAGTGATGTGTTAGAGAAGAGAACACTGATACTGATAAGCAGTTTCTTTTTGAAGGCAAATATCGGTGCTTCTCAGTTTGGAGATGAAAGGTCATTGGTAGTGACAGCAAGCTGATGTATTTTTTACGTGGACAATCCATGTCACTTAAACAGCTGTTGCTATGCACTGCTTATAGCCTATGTCTTCTGTTAACCAAAGGAATCTCCAGAATCTGCTGATCCTGACTGCCATTAAGGCTGACCGCACTCGTGTGATGGAATACATCAATCGGCTGGATAACTATGATGCCCCAGATATTGCAAACATTGCCATCAGTAATGAGCTATATGAAGAAGCCTTTGCTATATTCAGAAAATTTGATGTTAATACTTCAGCAATTCAGGTGAGGTATGGTTCCTGCATGATGGTATAGAATACTTCATTGGGCAGAAATAGCTGTTCTAAAAGCAGTCAGCTTTGTATTGCTTATACAGAGTGGTGTATACACTTGAAGGAAGAGTTCTGTTAGAAAGGACAGTGTTATAAAGAGTTAATTTTTAACTTGCAACTTCAATTTCAAACAGGTGCTGATTGAGCACATTGGCAACTTAGACCGTGCTTATGAATTTGCAGAGAGATGTAATGAACCAGCAGTGTGGAGCCAGCTAGCCAGAGCACAGCTCCAGAAGGACTTGGTGAAAGAAGCCATTGACTCCTATATAAAGGCAGATGATCCATCTGCCTACATGGAAGTTGTTCAAGCAGCTAATAGAAATGGTAAGGCAAAGCATTCTCAAACTTAAGATTGTTTGGATATAAGCTAGGTTATTGCATTTACATCAAGCATCAGGGATTCTTGAGACCCAAGAATTTGTTGGGAGTTTGGAACAGTCAGTATGTAGAATGGATGAGTCAATGTTTGGTGAGATTCCTGTCACCAAGCTTGTCTGTGTTGCTATACCAAAGATAGACCTTCAAGTGGAGAAAATTTGGACTGTTACCTAAAATATAGCCAAGTATAATGTATTTATTTAGCTGTATGTGACAGAATTGCTTGCCAATTGGATTGTGGAGTAGTTGCCAGAAGTTCACCCTTATGTGAAGGTGGCTTAGTGTTTAGCAGGGAATTCTGTAAGCCAAGTGCAAATAGCTTACTATGGTGGTGGAGGAGAGCAATACAGAATGACTCGAACACGGGATCTTAATTATCTCTTCTTTCTTCAAGATAACTGGGAGGACCTAGTCAAGTTCTTACAGATGGCCAGGAAGAAGGCTAGAGAGTCTTATGTAGAGACAGAACTTATTTTTGCTTTGGCAAAAACTAATCGTCTGTCAGAATTGGAGGAGTTTATTAGTGGCCCTAATAATGCCCACATAAAACAGGTAGGTCTTGATCCACAGTTCCCACATATGACTTGCTGCTTTGCTGACACCTGATTCTTACTGTTACCCTTGTTTACTTTGGACTCCTAATCCAGGTTGGAGATCGCTGTTACGAAGAGGGGATGTACGAAGCAGCAAAACTGCTCTATAACAACGTATCCAACTTTGCTCGCCTGGCATCTACCTTGGTGCACCTTGGGGAGTATCAAGCAGCAGTGGACAGTGGCCGCAAAGCCAATAGTACAAGGACTTGGAAGGAGGTAACTTAACCTTGTGGGTTTTTTAGAAGTCTGCAGAATGTGCTCTGCTGTTGCTTCTGAGCATGTTGCTTTAGCTCTGATAGCAGCCTGTGAACTGTTTTGGCTGCAGAGTATATGTGTGGCTTTAGAACCTATTGTGTTGCTTCAGATATTTAAGCTTAATTGTCAAATTTAATGTAAAACAAATGACAGTTTTTAATTCTAGAATAAGCATTATGGAAATATCTATTTGGAACTGTTAGTAAACCTCAGATTTGGTAAAGCTTTGCAAATTAACACTCCCTTTAACATAAGGAGATTGAGCATTGTGATATTCTCCTGTTAACTATTTGCTGACTGTCATTACAGGTGTGCTTCGCCTGTGTGGATGGAAAAGAATTCCGCCTGGCACAGATCTGTGGCTTACACATAGTCATCCATGCTGATGAACTTGAAGAGCTGATCAGTTACTACCAGGTTAGTCACAGTTAATGTCCCAGAAGACTTTAGACAGCATACTTGTATTTAGTAGTAAAAATTGCAGATAAAACCCAATACCTTGTGGAGGTGACCTTTACGTTCACTTTTCCTCTATCTCCATCTCTAGTGGTTGCCTGCATTTTTTTTAAATTCTGTAGTAAGTGGAGCAGTTTTCACTATTCCTCCTTTTACAATTCTGTTGCCTCACTGGAATAATTTCTTGCAAATCTAAGATTAGCATGTCTTGACAAGACATTAACACTTGGAGAGAAAAGCAAAGCATGTTGAAATTAAGTAAGTATGTATTTTAGCAAGTTTTAAGTGCCAGCTGATCATGAGTTTGCAATTGATCTTCTTTTTCCTAACATTCAGGATCGTGGCTACTTTGAAGAACTGATTGCCCTTTTGGAAGCTGCTTTGGGCCTAGAGCGTGCCCACATGGGAATGTTTACTGAACTCGCCATATTATATTCCAAATTCAAACCTCAGAAAATGAGGGAGCATCTAGAGCTCTTCTGGTCTAGAGTTAATATTCCAAAGGTATGCAGTAAGGTAGCTATGCTGCAAATGAAGGTGGGAAGCTGTCAGTGAATCCAACTGATGGATTTGTTTATTTGTTTGTTTTATTAGGTGCTCAGAGCTGCAGAACAGGCTCATCTCTGGGCAGAACTTGTATTCCTCTATGACAAGTACGAGGAGTATGACAATGCAATAATTACGATGATGAATCATCCCACTGATGCCTGGAAAGAAGGCCAGTTTAAAGACATAATTGCCAAGGTAAGTAACCGGTTAACTGAAGCAAAGTGCCAAAAGCCTCTTTCAGAACAGAGGCAAATATGCACAACAGATCTGCTATTTAGAAAAAGGGTTTGCTTAAGCTACTACTCAGTTTTCCTGCAGTACTTAAAACAACTTCCAATCAGTTTAGCACAAGAATTAATCTAATCTTATACCATTTATTTTCTACAGGGCAGCACTTTGTGCAGAGTGGCAGCAGCTAGCACAAAATATTTTCAGCCACTACTCAGGATCATAGGTCACAAGCAAGAGGCCTGATCTCCTTTGAGCTGTCTGCTGTCTTAGTCTAAGGCTGTAACTGTTCTGAAAAGATGTCTGCCAGTGTTTCCAGCTGTTTCAGTGTGAGAATTGGGTTGGGCTGTCCCATGAATACAGTAGAGAATAATGAATGAGAAATTAGTTTAGAGAAGATTTAAGACTGAGCACATTCTTACTGGTCTTATGGCTTTCAGCAACAACTTAGACTGTTTAAGGCTACAGCCTTTATTTGCTTCAGGAGTTTGACAAATGGCCACATTAATTATAGTGGACTAGCTGTGCCAGGATCTCTGTGGATAGGTTAGAATTGATTTGTACTACCCCTGGTAGTCTGTGACTTCACTGTCTGGAAGCATATGGCACAAGAAGCAGTCATAAGATTGAACAGTGTCATGGTTTAACCTCAGCCAGCAGCCAAGAACCACACAGCTGCTCACACTCCCTCCTCCCCTCTTTTCCCCCCCAACCCGGAAGAATGGGGAGGAGAAAAAAATGAAGTAGAACATGTAGGTTGAGATAAGAACAGTT
>NW_008653051.1:0-2746 GCF_000695815.1 Acanthisitta chloris
AAAGCTCCCTATGTGCAGTGCTTCTGGGGCTTTAAAAAACTTTGTTATGAAAGCATCAGTCAAGAAAAATGTTCATGTCTGTAAAGCTAATAGGTTTTAAAGAGTCTAAAGTATGTCCACTACCTTCTGCTTGTTGGATAATTGTGTTTAGCAGGTGAAGGCTCTAAGTCAACAATTCAGTTAAAAATAAAACTGCCCTAGAGTAGGAAAATTTCCAGACCTTTTTAGATGGCTTTTCTTCAGGTTGTATTTCATCTACCTGGTCAGTGGGTTTATTCAGCAGTGGAAACTAATAGCTTTAGTCTTACAATCTGTCTGCAATTGAAAGCTTGTCTTCTCTTGCACCTACAGACATAAAAGGCACCACAGCAAAAGGTGGGCAGCTTGTTCCTTCTCAATAGAAGCTCTGTTGAAATGTACAACTCAATTAGGGAAGATTAATCTGTGAAAGCAATGAGATCAGCAGATGTTAGAGGAGAAACCACAACCACTTCCTCTGCTGAGACTTCTAAAAGCTGTTGGATTTTCAAGTGGCTTTCAGTTAAAAAGTTGGGGGCGGGGGGAGTGAGGAGGGGAGGAAGCATTCAGCAAAAAACCGTTTTTTCTTTAAAGTGGCCAAGTACTAACATAATTACCAAAAGAAACAATAAGATTCTTAATAATCAGTGGCTACATGGAAGGAAAATGCAAAAGAACAGCAGCTGAGACAGTCTTTAATCAGGGTCCCTTACAAAGTCCCAGAAAAAGACACAAGAGGTCTGATGAGACACAGCTGCACTAATCCCTGCATTAAAAAAAACTCAGGAAGAAGGGGCTATGGTAATGAAAGATTGATAATGCAAGGCACAGTTGGCTGGAGAAGATTAATGTATTAAAACAACCACCACAACAAAGGGCCCAGCAAGGCTAGTCTGACTGTGCAACCACATCCTGCCACAGGTTTTCCATGCAGCACTGCAGAGCCCACAGCTCCCAGGAGGAGTCTGTGTGCAAGTACAAGGACATGCTCAGAGCTGCTCTGCCTGTAGTTACAGCAGTTGGGCTGCCAGAGTCGTCCTGCTCCTGGGATTAAACTTCGTGTCTGCAGCACTGGCACGTGTTTTCCCTGAAAAATCCAATGTGGAGCAGGAAAACATTTTGGATAGAAAAGCAATCAAAATGAGTATGTTCTTCTGAAGCATTCTGACTGAAGCAACTAGGCTATTGCTCGCCAACAGGATTCCTGTTCTGGAGAATGCTCAAGCAGCTTTATTGTAGATATTCTTCTCTGGGTCCCATGTAATACTCACCAAGCAGCTGAAATATTAAAGAACAAACCTCACATTCCTTCTCACACAAAGTTTGAGGGTTGTTTTTGAGGGTTTTTTCCTTCCTGCTGCTGAGCAATGCAGGGAGATGTATAGCACATCACACACAAGCTGAACTGTCCTGTGATTCTGTCAAGTTTTTAAATAACTTGGATGAAGTCCCAGAGGGAAGTGTGAGAGACACTACCATGGCTCAGAGCATTCCCGATGTTTCTCTCCATCCCCTCTGCCCCTCACACACTGCTGCTGGCACTGGGCACTGTGCCCCTGGCAGAGGTTGTTCCCCAGCGATAGCCGAGGTCCTGCCCTGCCGTGAGTGAGAATTCCTCCAGTGTGGATTCAGCAGTCTGAGATGATGGATAGCACTGCAGTATTTTCTTACAGGGATCATTAGGACCATATACTTCTCTTCCACTTCTTCAAGCAACTCCTGCTTCTCCTGAGACCTGAGGGCAGAGCATGACCTCTCTGCAAACCTGGGCCAGGCTGGAACCTGACCAAAACAATGCAAAATTGTACTTTTTGAAGTGTTATATCCAACACGTGCTGAACAACCTCTTGCTTCTGTGTTGCTGACTTTGCCCTATTTTTGCTCTAATTTACAGCTTAATTTACCTTTGACACCTTCCTTTTTCAACAACATATTTTCATTCAGTGAATAGCCACTACCTCCTGGCAGCATTCCACAGGATCCCTGAATTAATGTTGTTTCCCCTAACGCATTCTCCATCTACAGGACACAAATCACAGGCAATTGCAAATACTTGGATCCTTCTCTAAGGAAGACTCAGTAACTGAGTTGCTATTCATCTAGTTTTCTAAATAAAACAGACTTTTCAAATTCCCATATGTTTCAGGAGACATTTTCCATGTTCACCAAGAAATAGGTTAATGGAAAACAGAGGCAGTTTTAGGCACCGGATTGACACAACCACAACTGACCTAAGATTTTCTGGCAAATATCAGGTGGTGACATTTGTTTAAAGCATGCAGCAAGGACTCGTGATACTGGCACTTGATGCATTTTTAACACTCTTCACATTTCCAGAGCAGTTAGACTCTGTCTAGAGAATTTCTGGCAAACTTTACTTGAAAACTACCCATCTGGAGCAGCACTTTCCTAATTGACCATAATAACCCCTCCTGATTAGCTTCTCAGGGACACACAAAAGGAGCAAGTCTAGAATCATCTTGTAACTGTGCTGTGAGGATGTTGCCTGGGGCACATTAACTCTTCCTCCTAATTCTTTAACAAATAATGTCTAATCGGAAACCATTTAGAATTCTTTGTACCTCTCCCAATTCAGTAACTGTAAATATGAACATATAAACAATGAATTTATTTTGCAAAACATGTTTTATATTCACTTTGACCTGTACATCAAGATGTTTAATTATGTTGTCTGATGAGTGTTTTGATTTCTCTTTAAAAAAAAAAA
>NW_008653052.1:0-7188 GCF_000695815.1 Acanthisitta chloris
CCCCCTCTGTTATTTTAAGGTGCACTTTTAAACCGCACCCGTTCGGCAGGTTTTTTTTCATCCCCCCCTCCCTCCCTCCCGGTTTTTGGCGCACGATGGTTGCGGTGCCCTCGGTCAGGGTTCGGTCACACCTGGCAGCGCGGACCGAGGCACCGCGCCCCCCGCTCCTCCTGGGCTGCGACACTTCATTCCCTCCGTATTATCCTGTGATCCAGATCCTCTGGAAGTTATAACTCGGTAGCCCCGTCCCGGAGCCTCCAGCGGGTCGGAATCCCAGCGCGCCCCGGCGTCTCCCCTGGCTTCCTGCCTCTCTACCCCGCTTCAGTCTTACAAGCGCGGGGTATCTCACGTTATTTGGGATTTTATACCCTTTTTTCTCTTTAAACTTTGCTGTGCAACTTAAAGGCACAAATGCTAATGACGAATAACAAGTGTTCTTTCCATTGCTATTGACTATACAGTGAGGACCACTAGGGAGGATACGTTTTACCTTTGAATTTCCCTGATGAGAAAGGATTAATCAGAGAGCTTTTAGCAAAGACTGAGAATGGGAAACTGTGTATTTTTTTAAAAGTGGTTTTCTAAATGTGCCAAACCCTCATTTTTCCTCCTGTTATTTCAGATTTTTTAAAATGCCACAGACTGACGTTGATAGTATATTTTCTGGATCTGAGTTTCCCCCAGAAATGGTTTTGAGAAAGCCTGTCATGTCACCTGAGGTCAGTCTTAGATGGCCAGCAATCAATATTCAGCACAAGTGTAGAAATATTTTTCCACACCCGAAGTCTTGCGTGTTTTTACTTAATATCATGTAAAATTAAGAACACACAGACCGTAAGAAAGTAAAAGGTCACTTGTTATCTGACAAGTTTCTTTTTATTTCCAAAAGAAAAAGACGATAGAAGAACAAGCAGCAGTATTTTCCTCCACTCACCCTATTTTTTACGGTTTTTAAAGATTGGTTTGACCATTAAATACGCCTTTCACGTAAACATGCTATACATTTCAGACAGAGTAAAATACGGGCACAGTTTATGGCTTCCAGTGAGTGGTGTTTGCCATAAATAAGCATGGACAGGTAAGAGGAACCAGCACTGGGCACTGCATTGTCAAGGGGAGCAGTGAGGCCTTTTGAAGTGCTCTGAGCAGGAAGCAGCACAGCCTTTTTAATTAGAGCACATACAGCTGGAGGATATACAGGAGGAGTCTCCTCAGAATTTATTTTGGGAAGGGAGGGACATATCCTTCAGGTGTTCTCATTAATGCAGGCTTAAACACAGAGCATAAAACCAGCATTTTGAGAAGGCAAAAAAAAATAACCCTTTCCCCTCAAATACCAGGGCTGAAATCCTGCTCTGCTTGAAATCAACTGATGTTTTGCCATTTCACTCAAAGAGACCATAATTTCTTTCAAAAAAATTCGTGTGGACCACTTGATCCCATTCCCATCAATAATAAGGCTGTATGTAGCAAACTGCAGTGTTTTCAGTGTGTTTATCTATAAATACATAGGAACATCAGGAAAAAAAATTAATTTCAAGCTCAATCCTGCTTCTATTCTGCATGCAAGGCCACCCCTGATTTCACAAGTTATTTCCATTCTGAGAGGTCAAAATCAGCTCTCATGTAAGGATCAGACTGGAATTATTTCCTTGGTATCCGGGCTTTGTTTTTTTATGATAATGGCATTTGGGTCTCTGGAAGCAGAAATATCATTTAGTTTCCTTACTGAGCACTGATGAAACAAATTTAAAAATCTGTATAAATGATAAACTGGCAGATGTCAAATAGATGTGAGGTTTTGTTATGCTGGAGAAGCAGCAAAAGTACCTCTGAAAGAGGGAACTGTAAACAGTTCTTCTGAACATGGTAACTGAAAGTGATCGTTGTTTGCTTTTACCCTCTATCTGGTAGATCATAATTAGTTAATAATTTTCAAGATTTCTATAATTGATTACACCGTTTAGGTCTGCACAGCTATTTGCTAAGAAAACCTCCTTGTCAGCACTTTTGCCTTTGTAATAAGAGATCTTGAGACACCTATTTTTTAGATCATTATTACTTTTAGATGTCAGATATGTGATGTCAAAGTATTTGTGAAGACAGTAGAAAATGACAGGTATATTACTGTGTTTAGCTGCTAGCTATTGATAAAAATCTCCGTGTAAGAACTGGATGTGATTGTTATTAATGAGTCCTTGGGTTTGTTTAATTTGGAGGATAAGTCGTACTATTATTTAGGTATTATTTTGAATGACGAAAACACCTGGGTTTAGTTACAATATGCTACCTTCAAATTTTTTAATGGTAACACAGTTTCCACTAGTGTTACACTCCATATTTACTAAAATCATTTTTCCTGAGAGCTAGATGCTTGTCTGATCAAAATAACTGAGATCATTTGGCTGTACCGTGGATTTAATCAATGTAATTATTCTCAGAATCTCAGTGCAAAGTAAGAAGGCTATCGGTGTACTTCAGACTGATCTGTGGATACCAGAAACTGTTTTTGTAAGAGCAATGGAAGTCGTCATGTTTTATTTTATATCTGATAAAGTAATATAAAAACCTTAAAAAGCAAAAAAAATCCTTACCCACTCCTTCAATCTTTTAAGAACTGAATATTATTTTTATGGATCTGTATAGTGAGGTTTGCAAATATTTCAGGATAGCAAATGCAGATTCCTTACCCACGTGTCAGTAACAATTTCTTTTTAGATCAAGGTTGGAGAATGTCTCCAGGGGATTGATGAGTCTTATTTATCTATGAACTCATAAGAAATTCACAAAGTTGTTTATTTCTGCTGTTATATCCCGCTCAAATGTTTGCTGGTTTTTTTTCCATGTAGTACCTTAGCTTTGAAACTGTGAAGATGGTGTCTAGATCAAGAAACAGATAACAGATGTATTTGCAAGCAGGTTTTGACACTATATAAGCAATAAAAATAAAATAAAAAATTAAAAAAGGTATATTCTTATTATGCAGGTTTTTCTGACTGCATCTCTCTTAATCTGTTACCTGTTAAAATCTCATTTCAAAATTGCTAAAATCTGACAAGCACCAACTTCAGAGAATTCATAAAGTATTTCGAATGTGATTTTAAAAACATAATGCTACCATTATAAATAAACTCTTACCTTGAAATCTAAAATAGGCATGTGTAATTTAACCTATCACTACTGAGAGCAGACAAATTTATTTTAAGATACTACAGTTTGACTATATTTCTCTCTGTATCACTGGAGAAAAGGCTTTTTATTTTGCAAGATATCTTTGTGGATTAGTACCAGGAGTTTTCAAGACCATCGGGTTTTGGAAAAAAGCACGGGTTGTGTCTTGTGTCTGTGGCATGCATGCTGCTTATTTTTATGTGGAACACTGAAAGAATGCTGGATTAACAAAAAAAAAAAAAAAACAACAAAAAACAAGAAACCAAAACCAAACCCCAGCTCTAGAGTTATGTATTTCTGCCTCCTGAAAGATTTTGTGAAGATTCAGTGCCTTAAATATACACTGTATATTTGTATATGAAACAAATACCTTTGATCTACAGCTTTCCGAGAAACATAGCTGGTTAGTGGCTTAGTCCTCTAAAATGTGGCATTTAGTTTTTTGAAAAAACCCATTTCCAAATGTTATGAAATTAATTTTGACTGGAATTAAAATAGGGGTTTTTTTTTCTTTCTTTTTTTTTCCACCCCAGAATTTTGTGATCACAGGAGTAAAACTTCCTTGTTTACTACTGTGATTTTATCTTGGATCAATGACTCCATGTCAACTTAAGGCCATTGACTCTGGCTTCGGTAACAGACTTGGGACAGGGAGTTAGTGCATGCCAGCTCTTTTGGGTAATACTGCCTTGGGCAGGACCTAGGCCTTGCACAATGGGGAGATGAGTCCAGTAGTTATTTGCATTTGAGTGACTTCTTAAAGGGGGAGGTTGGTATCTGTTTTCTGATTGCTATCCAGCATTATTTCTACATCTTTCTGCAAGCAAAATCCTCTTGCATTTCACATGTGGGGCTCAGGACACTACTGTGAAGCCCTGTGCAGAGGTAATGCCTTCGCTTTGGCACATACATTGTGCTTGAGATGCCACTTGTTTTTGCAGCCTGGTGTTAGGGTTGATGAGGAGGAGCCAGGAGTCACCAGAGAGAGAGGGTCAAGGCAAGCAGCCCTGCTTCCCAGTCCTTGTCCTGCTGCTGGCATGGCACTGCACACGCTGTGGCTGTAATGAGAGTCTCAGCAGTTGGCAAAGATTCACCTTCCTATTGTCACTCATCTTCTGTGACACAATGAAGGCACTAGAGCCAAGGAGAAGGAGACTGGCATGGAAGCTGTAAAATATTTATTTTAAAATTCGTTTTTTTCTGGATCTTTGGACCTATGGCAAAGCTACAGACAGAGAACCAAGATGAAGTCTACAAAATACCGTTTTTGTTAATCTTGCCAGTGCGCCAGTGTTCGGAACAGGTTTTAATACCACCTTCAAGCTGCTTTCTTCATGCTTCTACTGTGTTGTGCCGACAGTGAGGACAGAAGGAGTGCCTATCACTGTCCCATTTGCCTTGACTTAAAAAGCATTAAAGCTAAAAAGCCTTGTTTGGAAGACTGTTATGCCAAGCTACAGGCTTCTTGCTCAGGCAGGTTCTCCTATTAAAGGCAGCTGGGTGGAGCATTACCAGGTTTGCAGGTTACCATCTTATGAGGTGACCTAAATCAACTGAGTGATCTACCTATCTGGGACAAACACCCACACAGTTCCTTCCTCCTGCAGCATCTTTTGATGCCCTCATTCCAACATAGATTAGAAATGCTTCTCCTAAGATCGTGTTCATTGCTTTATTCATCCCACGCATTAACCAGAATCTTTATGAATTCTTGTGGATCACCTGTTAAGTGGGGAGGGGGGTTGGAAATTAGACAGCATCCAGGTGTATTTAAAGCAGAAGTGGTCTCCTGGGTATGTAAAAGAGAATTGTGGGAATATACTGTAGGAGTTCCTAAATGTCAGCGCAGCTGTTCTCACTTCTGCAGTGTCCTCACTCTAAAGTGATTAGCTCAGGACTTTTCTGACATGATACCTAAGTTTTGACCTCTGCATCTAGCCATAGAGGTGAGTATGGATTCAAAGGATGTGTCAGCATGAATACAGGGATGTGTCTGCTGAGTGTCAGGTTATCTGGGCCCAAGTCAGAGGCCGGAAACCAGGGCAGGACTGAAGCCAAGTCCTACCCCCCGTTGGTTCTTGGTCATGTTAGTGACTTTTGAGAAAAAAGCAGATGCAGTTTTGCATGTTTCTGGGGTTCACAGGTTAAAAACTGTTTAATTTGCAGCCCTTTGCTGTGGAAAAGTCTTCTGTGCTCATTCCTCTCGCAATCTTGTACTCGTCCCTCTTTTTAGCACATGTGATCAAGAAACAATGGACCCTTTTTTTTTCTCCCCCCAATGAGGGTTGTGTGTTTCTTCCAGCAGTGCCAAGGGACTTTGACTCACTCAGCTAAGCAGGCCATTCAAAACTGACCCCTGGGTTTGTAGGCAGTGTGATTTTATTGTCTTTCCTGTTCCGATTGTTTCAACAGGTTCCCACAGCCAGTGTCACCATAGAAGGAGCTTCTGCCCTCAACCGTGTCCGCTGGGCCCAGGCTGGGAAGGAGGTAGCAGTTGGTGATTCAGAAGGCCGCATATGGATCTATGATGTTGGAGAGGTATTATTGGTCAGGGATTTTTTTCTGGGGTGATGGGGGGTTTTCGTGTGCTTTTAGTTGCATGTGTGTTTTGTTTGTTTGGGTTTGCTTTGGTTTCTGGGTGTTTTTTAAGATCAGCTCCTGGTGACTGCCACATTCAAGTTTGAGGAAGAACAAGCCAGATTTATTTCAGTGGAATCCCCATTGATTTTGGATTGCCAGCCGTGTGTTAGTCATAAAGCTACCTTGTGAAATGGTTAACCCATTAAAGTCTCATGAGAAAAGTCTCTTTCGAAAGTTTTCAGTGTTTTTACAACTTTTTTTTTAATTATTCTGTGGGCACAGTTGAAAAAATTAAAAGAACATAAAGAGAAAAATCAAGGTGCAAAAAGAGGCTGTGCTATTCTGAAGTTGGTCCTGAAGGGTTCACCTTTTATACTCCAGTATCTCTTTGTTGTATGACTGGCTTAATGCTGTAGATATTTCTCAGCATGACGTGTAGAGAATGCATGTGTTCTTTTGATACTACATAATGCTTCATATGTCTGGATATGTGCAAAAGTACTAACAGGAGGAAATGAGAGGTGTCATTGTGGAGGATGTTAGGTACATGTGTGACAAAGAGTATGCAGGTGCTGAGAACAGCAGGATGCATCTTCTGTGTCTAAGACTGCTCTCAATTCACCCTGCTGCATCTTATAAAAAACATCTAAACTGCAGTGTGTTTGGCAGTGATGAATCTACCTCTTTGTTGATAAGTGTGGCATAAAGTGTTCTGTCGGCATTACAATCCCTTACAACAGTTAAGGGTGAATCTCTGAGCAGTCAGCTTTTATGTAGAGAATTTGTTTTCCATCATTATCTGTGATAGGATACTGAGATATCCATCTCTACACAGTAGGGAAACATTATAGAATACATACAGAATTATCTGTAACTCTCATAAAGTGATTTTATGGCCCATAGCAAAATTGCTTGTGCATGACTCATATTTTTGGATTGCATTCACTTGTGCGGGAGTTGCCTTTCCTCACAAATGTTTGCTGAAACTTCTTGCCATATTGTTAGCATAATCTCTAAATTGTCTAAGGTTACTGCACTCAGATTTCCACTGTGACACTGGCAGGTCAGGCTGTTTTTATTTATTTTTCATTTTTCCATGACTGTTCTGAAAAGGTGTTTTTTCTGTCTTTCAAGTGATATGACAGGCTACGGAAATGCCTTTGATGACAGCACAGTCTGATCTTGCCTGGGAGTCTAGACGGGCTGTAGAAATGTCTCTTTTTGCATATCATACACCAAATCTTTCATAGGATTGTTTACCCCTGCAAGCTCATCCAGGAGAAAAGTAGATTTAGTGTTCTAAGTAGAAGTAGTAATATTTAAGTTTGTGGCCTTTCCTCTGGATAATCAGACGTCAGCTTGCAAAATGAGTCACAGTGATACACTCAGATAAAAAAGCGAGAGAGGCTTCTATTACTTGAAAAAGAAAAAAGAGTC
>NW_008653052.1:7208-13365 GCF_000695815.1 Acanthisitta chloris
TTCAGTGTTTGCATAAAGGGTTCTGCTCCACGAATGTCTCATGCCTTCTCCATGCAGAGCCCCAGTGTCTCCAGCTCAGCTGCATATGCACTTATGCAAACGGATGTCTATCCACATGGCTACTGACAGACCATTGCCACCCCTCCTCCTCTTCTCTAATGGATGAAGAAGCTCATTAATTTGTTGCCTGGTTCATTCTAACAGTATCAGTCTATGCAGTAATTCCTGTATCAAATTTAGGAGAGGTGGTCTGGGCTGCAACAGCTTCAGATGCTTCTTCGGCTACTGGTGCTGTGGTGTTGTTTGTGCGTTTTTCTGGTTTTAAAAAAAGGGTGCTCATGTATTCTCTAGCCCAGCTCTTCTCACTATAAACCCTTAAGTGAGATGCAGAAATAGTTTACAGCTCAAGAGCCTGAAACTGGGGGCATGTTCAGTGAAAAACAGCCTCTTTGGTCATTAACCCTGTGTGTCAGTCCTTGAAGAGCTCTCCAATGTGTGATTCTGTGCTTAGCTGCCCTCAGGCCTGACACACGGGATCCCCAGCAGGTACGTACACTTTCAGAAGTGTCTGGCAGAAATATGGCAGCCTTTAAGGCTCTTGCCCTACTTCAGGGTACCAGCCAGTTCCTTGGCTCAGCTGGGGTCCTCCTTTGACTGTGCTGTTTGTACGGGTTTGATTCTGAGATATGTGGGGTTGGTCTAGCAGTTTAAAAGAGCCAGTCCTTCTGCCCCTGCCAGCCATCCCTAGCCATATCCCCTCACTGCCTGGTTTTTGTGCTCATAGCTGTGCTTGTCATCACTCACATTGTGCGGAGGGAGACAGATCAGTAGAGAAGCATTTGATTGATTGTTTGTTTTCTTTGGGGTATTTTTTGCCATGAACTGGGAGTAGATGAGTGAGCATGTGGCTGGGGTTGAGGGACTGGGAGCTGGACTGTACAGCACCTGGCAGCACCTGGCTTTTGTATTTGACCCAGCAGTATTGCAAATCCTGATGCTAAGCAGCAACAGTTGACCTTTCAGCAGTAGCACTCTACCCGTCTCTTACAGCATCAGCTTCTGAAAAGGCCTCATCACTTGGAGGAACTCATCCCTGCCTGACTGATAACTCAGTAGCATACACTTGTTTGAAGGTGCATCTCTCTGATTTGGCAAGATGGGTGTGATTACTTGCATTAGAAAGTCAGCAGGCCACTTACAAAGACCCTAAATACACTCGCCTAAACCATTAATGCTGCACTTATACTGCATCCTTTTTAAAACCTTTCTTCTCTAATGTCTGCTCCAAGTACCACGTTAGATCAGCTGTAAATTCATAAAGCATTGGTTCCATTAGCAAAAAATGTGATTATATTTGTATTTTAATAAAGCACAGTGTCTTTGAATTTCACATTACTAGACATATGATTTTTCTAAACTTGTTTGAACAGACAGCATTGACTCCATGACTTTTGATCAGAGCACAAAACATCAGGCTATCAAATCATTAAGGAAGAAAATGTAAGTGGTAGGAATTTTTACTTCACTAGATTCATCACAGTTTTAAGGAACTGTCCTAGAGAGCAGTAAAGTTTACTGCTGCTATTAACCCATATGGTGTAAAGAGAAAACATATGACCTAAGTGGAAAACCTAAGACACGAGGCCTAACCTTGCATCCTTCGTGAAGGCAAGGAGTGTGGGATCAGGGCTGTTCTTACTGGTGTAAGAATTTTGGATTTGGCCCATGATGATATGTTATCTAGTCATGGTCTGTATGACAGAAGAAATGTCAGAAACATGAAGAACATGTCAGGGTCTATGACCAGGGAGTTAAAAATAACAGTGACATTTTCAGTTAGGCTATATAGTGTTATCTCCTTAGAGTATGTACTTTTAGTTGTTTGATTTCGGCATCGCATCTGAAAATAACTGAACACATTTATTTTCACAGTGAGGGGTCTATTTTCTCCTCAATGCGTGTGCTTTATGCCCATTAGCATTAATGGGAGTTACACACACACTTCCAGGGGAGAGGAGACTTAAATATTCCATATAGATGTGCTCTTGTGGATCAGTAACCACTGATTTAAAGAATGTGAATTATAAAATGAAATAAAACCCCAAACACACAAAAATCTGATTGTTTCATTGTGATGAGATCTTAAACCTATATAACTTAACCAAAGTATATAACCAGTCATTATAAATACACTTTACTTTCTGTAAGATCTAAATATTCAAACTTCTGCTGGTCTAGTAGTTGTGATATTATTATTGTGATTGTACAATGTATTTTAGCTTTTGTGGTCTTACGGCCTATTTACTGGGCATCAAGTTTTCTGTATGGTAGAATTTGATTTTAACAGAACATGGACCACTGACTATAGATTTATTCACATGTCCAGATGATTGATAGTTAGAGCTAACTGCATGTCTCTTTTGTAGATATATTTTCTAGAAAGCTTGCTCCCATTGTGCACGCTTCAGTGATGTTACACAGTGGCTGCTGTCATAAATAATCTCTAAGAACCATGTTTGTTGCTTACCTGGCTTATTGAGAATGCTCTTTGCTCCTTTGGTTGTGAAGGAAGCAGCTTCTCATTCACCTTTCATTATTTCCTTTTTTCCTATTTGTCTCTTCCAGGTCATATTCTGCTTGCGTTGTGCATAAATGGATAGAAAGTGTAAATCAATGCCTTATTATTTGATTGTAATAAAATAGAAAGTAAGTTTGCAGCACAGAATTGGAGTGTTTGTAATCACAAGGAGCTTAATGCGGTACATTATTTTGTTTAACTAGTTACAGGACAAACTATTGCATCTGTTTGGCTGTCTTTCAGGCGATTGGTTCTAGTCATGCATTTAAAAGGCACGACAGGTGGAACTGCAGAAGACTAAGGAAATGTCTTTCTCTAGACATGCAGGAAGGCTGGCTCTGCTAAAGAAAGCAGTTACCTGGGATTCTTTGCACAGTTAGTACCTCTGTCCTCGTTTCCTTGCAAGGCAATCAGAATCATATGGATGTTTATGTGACTTTGTTAGGTTTCAGAGTTAATATTGCCTCAAGCCTTTTTAGGGCTGCTGTATTAGGTTGTTTGTGTACTTCCCCATTTGCTCCATGATAGGTGTTAATCCTGTATCTCATTTTCAAGTACATGACCAGTGAGGGAGGAGCTGGCAACTGCCTGAAGTATGTGGATGAAGTGGTACAGTAAGGAATATCCCGCTGGTGCCTATAAAATGATTTCCTTTGATTTCAGCAGTCTTTTAACAGCTGCTCTGAGATTCTTAGTGTTCTAGGCAGAATTAAGTGTGTATTTGTGACCAGCTCTCACATTTCAGTGTGGCTATTGAGTCATTTGTTTTTCTGGATAGAGTGGGGAAGGGTTCATACTTTGTATACTCCTCTCTTGTGATCCCTGTATTTCACTATAAATTTCACATGGAAAACATATCCAGCATCTCTTTCATGCAGTTTATAACTGCCATAGCCCAGAGAGAGAAATATAAAGCTAGCTTTTGTGTCATGCAGTTATCCAGGTAGATTTTCAAGTAGGTTTACTTTTGCCATCATAAAGCTTCCGTAGGGCATATATTGAGTTAGGAAATGTTTTTACCACAAAAGCAGAGTTGAGACTCGCCATAAAACATTTTATTTTAAAATCTGTGTTGAGTTACAAGTATTCTTGGAACACAGATAAATGGCTCACGCACATATCATGAAGGCAAATTTGAGCAATAATAAGGGGTTGTGCTTACAACCAAGTTTTATTCAAAAGCATTCAAAGATTAAGTAAGACACAGTAGTTACAACAACATGCACAATCCAGGCATAAAGGATAATTAAATGGATTGTGAGGCACTGCCTGAATTTCACCATTGATATTTTTGCTGGGGAGGTTGGAACGCTGGCCTCAGAGAATTTTAAAAGCATGTTTTAACAAAGCAGAATCTTTTCAGAGTTGTTGAAAAATGTAAAGGTTTTGATTTGCCTCCCCTCTACCCCCAGTTTAATAATGTTCAGTCTTGAAGGACTTTTAAAACTGGAAGCATTTAGACATGACCAAAAAAACCTAAGAAACAAGGAACTTCAAGCTTTTTAACTTGAATAATATCTGAAATATTGAGCAGAACAAGCTCCTCATCCCTCGTCATTTGAATTTTGACTGATATAGTCAGTATTCACAAAGGGATTTTTGAAGTAGGTTAAATAAGAACTCCCTAATGAAAAAAATGCACTAGTTTGAAATCAGTCAATTTAATTACTGTGTTTTATGAAGGCCATTACCCATTGCTGATTACTAGGGTGATAAAATCTTTAAGCTTTGGTAGCCTCCATAGGGGGTGAGCCGATCTAAGTAGAGCAAAGTCCAGTCATTATCACCCTAAATACTTGTGTTTCTCATTACAATATTCATTACTTTAGGTTACTGTGAACGCTTTGAGGTCTTTATGTAAGCACTGTTTTATTCTCCTGTAGAAAATGTTATGTTGATAAGTTAAAATCAAACGTTTATGTACTTTTACAGTTTAAAAAGAGTCTTGGCTACATCCATACATAGAAATGCATAAATTTATACCTGTGAATATCCCTATGCACCTATTGATGGCAGTGTGCTTGTCAGTGAGGTTGTACTAGACTCATGAGAAATGGAAAAGGATATGAGCTACCTTGTTCTTTCAGTCTGTTTTGGTACTTAAATAAGCTGGAATGGAGGCTTGTGTTCCTAATAACAATCTTTATAAGGGAAGTACTTTTCAAGAGGGAAAATTGAGCCATGATCTAATTAATCTGAGTTACCTGAGGCTGGTTGCTGAGGATTGGAGCTGTGTATCTCCAGTGCCAGCCTAGTGCCTTGCATTTCCTTTCCCTGTCACCTCTTGCACATCATGTAGCATCACTGGCTGTCTGCCCTTCTCAGCCTCCCTCGTCGTGGCCTTCTGACTTACAAAGCAGCTTCATAAAATTGATGTTATTTAAAAGAAGCCCTCAAGTATTTCCTCTCTTGTTTAAAAAAGTGTATTTTAAAAAAATGCTTGAAATGTGTCAGGGAGAGATGTGGATCTGGGTCACTGGGAAAGGAGAGTAGACTGTGGAAAGAGGCTGAAGTACTTGGAGTGACCAAGCCAGGGAAGTCTGAGTTGGGTGACAATATAGATGTCTCATGTTCTTACAGAGATAGGAGTGCTATCTAGGAGATCTAATGACAGGGAGAGCTAATGACGCTGCGGACACTCTGCCACCAGTGCATGTGGCTGCAAGCTGGCCATGTATTCATTAGAAGAATATTTCTAACTCTCAGAAGGCTGGAGTTACAGAGTGGGTAGAGACAGTGGGACAGACATTCTCGCAAAGTGGAGCCTGTCAACAGGATTTTGTGTGCGATACAGCAGTGGGTCACACCTGGTGTACAGGGTCACTCTCCTGCCCGTGCCTTAATGTATGCTTGTTCTTGGCAGCAACACAATTTCTTCTGTTTCTCTCTATATATAAATTAACACGAAATTCTGCTTTCATTTTAGTACCTGAATGTTAAAACTAAAGGAGAAAGTACCAGATTTTGAATGAAATACCCTTTTTCTCATTCATCGATTAGACAGTGAAATCAAATGGGCATTAGTGAAAACAGACAGAAAGGGGTGGGGGGCTTAAATAGTCATCCTAAAAATTCAGTGGATTCTTTATTCTTAGCTTCCAGTTGCTTATGATGAAATATTTCAGTAGTTCTCCAGAGACAGCTTACTAGCTCCCTGCAGCATTTCATGGGGTAAGAGACATGAGTTTCCAATATGATACAAATATCTTTTATAAGAATTCTTCAGCTCCTCAATCATATTGAAATAAAAACCTTAAGAAACCCAGTCAACCAACCAACAAAAATCTGGCCCTAGTCCTTCTTATTCATTTGCACAGTACTTTTAAAGCCGACTTATGTTTCCTTTTCCCTTGCGAAGGCCCAGATCCTCCCCCTGCAGAGAGGATCAGAGAGAACAAGCCACATGTGACAGGAGTTAATCATGTAGCTTAATGCACTATTAGAAGGCACTCAGATAACGAAGTGATGAGAGCGGCAGAAGAGAAGCTGTAAGAGATCATTCCCTTTCTGCACAGTAAAGCCTGCAGGAGGGGGAGAAGGGAGAGCTGTATTTGACAGTCTTCCTACTGGTGCTTTCCT
>NW_008653052.1:13392-18527 GCF_000695815.1 Acanthisitta chloris
GAGAAGGGGTAAAGCCAGGATCCCAATCGGACATGTGTCCACGTGAGCATTACCAGTGGCTTCAGAAGTAGCTCCTCAGTTACTGCTTCTCCTAAAAACTTGTCAAGAGGCTTAGGGGAAAAGATAATCTGGGTCCAGACTTTACATGGTTGTTGTAGCTGAGGCAGTGGAACCCAAGTGAGCGCTTTTACTTGTCTGCCATATCCTGACCCTGTATTCTGGAAAACTGTGGAGGGACACAGCTGCAGTCAGTGCATGTTAGTAGTGTCATAGAGCATGTATTTTAAATATCTCCTTAGTCTGTTGGGTGACATTTTCTCTGAAAGTTTTTATCCCCTTTCTGATGTAAAAAGAAGTGTGACTGGAAAATGTCCATAGCTTTAAGTAACAGAGAGTATGGAATGGGAAAATTACCAAGTACAAAATTTAGTTTAAGCTCAGTTTGTGTGCATCAATTTGCAAATTTCATTGACAGTCATGTGTTATCATTGTGGTATTAAAGCACTTCTGAAACAAGAGCTGCTTCGCATAATTAATTTTCTTCATGGTGCTTCTGTGGTTTCAACCTGTCACATCCAGTAGAAGTTTATGTTTTGAGAATCCTTAACTATGTCTTCAGTCTATATGGTTTTCAAAATGGTCTCTATTTTGAACATGAAAAAATACTTAATTTGTGACTTGGAAAGTAACAGTTAAATCTAAAATATCAACTGAGGATAACTCTGGGGCCTTAATACATCCTATCTTGCAGCTAAAATTCTATATTCAGTGTTTAATTTAAATGTGAAATGTGTACTCCAGGGCCTAGAGTGGTAGAACAATCTATGTCTGAAATGAAAAAAAAATGAAAACCAACAAAACAAACCCCCCTGCTGTTTCATGGATGAGCTTTTGCAGGTAATGGGATGTGTGCAAAATCTCAGAGAAGGCAGAGACTCCCCTGCAAAGTAAAATCTTTGAGCAGTTCATAATCTACTTATGATGGGTGTCCATTTGCCAACTGAGAGCCAGAAAGCCATGGCAAAAGTCCTTTACAGTTCCTGTTCAGCCAGATTTCCTGGCATGAATCATGGCATGGACATGGCCAACTTGGTTTGGATAGGAAGCAAGCTGAGCTGAAGATGATTTATTTCTTCCCTGAGGCAATAGTCCTTCACTCTGCTGAACTTTCAGGGATGCACCTTCACCAGAGCAGCTACCCCAAAGGCTGAAGCTCTGGTATTTCAAGTGAAAATAATGATTGTTCTTCCAATCAACGTAGTTGTCAGTAAAAAAAAATAAATGTAGATATTGGAAAGAACAGTAGGTCCTTACCTTCTAGTTTTGAACCATTTGGTATTTTTAGGCTATCTTGTGCAGTGATGAGAACTGATAACATAACTGGGTAGAGGAGGCATTATGATCTGTTAGCTCCAGATGTTAAATGTCCTGAAACTCATGTAAAAAATTCCAGGAGTTTTCATTGAGAAACGACAGTCGGAGCAAGATTGAGATCCCCGTGGGAGACAGATGGCAGGCAGCATGCCCCACTGTTTTTCTCAATCAACCTGTAAATTGATGGCATTACAGAAGTGGTGGAAATGTAGGAACTGCAAGAACTTTGTTGCTTAGGGCACCACCTGTTTCGAAGCAAAATTGTTAACTTTCCTGAAGTATGGCAGATGCTCTTTCTGCTCCTATAGCGGATTAATTATATTAAATATCCTTTGTTTCCAAGTACTTACAGGCCAATAGTCTCTGCCATTGAAAGTGTCACTTGAGGAGATGCATAGGAAAGGCTCCTCACAATGTGCCTGGTAAAAGCACTTCAGGGGGCTTAAGAACAAGCTAAAAGTTTCCAGTAAATGTTAGTATCCTAAAAGTAAGAGGTGATTTAAAGAAATAAAAGCAATCTAAATTTCAATTTTCAGTCAGATGTCTGGTGATTACTCAGTATTTTATCCTCTGTAGTCAGTATCAAGTGCCGCATTTTGATACATTAGTTGAGGGAGGGATAATCTGTTTGATAGTTTGGACATCATTCTTTCTGGTTAATTCAGGAGAGCCTGAGCCAACTCTGGTATTATAGGTGGAACTGTAGTGTTGTCTACAATTAAAGATACTTTCCACTTCCTTGTTTTCTTTTCCATGTGCCCTATCAAGTTTTAATCCTTCAGGCTGAAGTTTTCCATAATTGGTGTTTGCTTCTAGCACAGGTTTTGTTGTTTCTTACTTTGCTTTTTTTTTTACAAGATTAAAGACAGTAGCATAACACAAGATGAATAACATGCTCAAATTGAGGGAGTTAGTTAGCCTTAACTCTGACAGTTCCTATCTTTGAAGTGTAGCAGTCTGAAGTCTTAATGTTCTGTTAACATGCATTTATGTGTCATGTATGTATAATTTACGGGCTGTATTTTATTCTGTTCTCCTGTTAGGCTGGCATTGAGATGACTGATGCAGACAAAGAGGACTAAGTTAAGAAAAAATTAATGGGCATTCAAATGCTTCAGTTCCTATGGAGGCCCTTTATACAGCATATCTTTGCACATTGCATATAAATTATTAAAATAACACCATTGTTAGCTTGGTATTCAAAACATAATTTGCCATCAACTATGTAGCAAGTCAGCAGCTACTGTTCTTCTTGGAAGCAAAAAAAAAAGTCAGAGTTTCCTGAAAATTGATTCAGTTTCTGTTTGAGATTAAGTTGGGGTCTTTTTTTGATATAAGCTAATATTTTGTCTTCTTTTTACTGTGGCAGCACTAGTTAAATCAGACCGTGCTGGTGAATTGCAAAGAAATAAATCACAACAGACATTAATCTAGATGAGGGCTAAGTAATTAACTTCATAGAAGGGTGGTGTATACTGTGTCTGTGACACTAGACTGACTGCTGTGCATAGAATAAATGCAGTATTTAGGCTGCCTATGGTATTCCACCCCTTCAATTAAGTAAACAAATATATATAGAGCTACTCTGGAGTGTATCCTTTGTGGTCTAAACACTGTATCTTATTAAAATCATCTGCATGCAGTATGTGGGGTTTGAGTTCCTGCCAGTGGTTTCATCCATTGTTAAGAGTGATGCTCAGCTCTCCCAAGAGTTAAATACAGTGGTACTGTAGTTATGTGAAAAGGGTGCTCTTGGTTACTTTGGTGGCCATTTTGTTGCATATTACCTCCCACTTTGTTTCCATCCATGTGTGTGGCATAGGGTGTTGCCTGGAAAAATACAGGCTTTTTCAGGAAAAAAAATATCCATATAGGTTGAGAAAAATATCAAAGGTGGTCTGTAATTGATTCTGGGGGGCAAGACCAGGGCCAGAATAGGTGTGTGCCTGCCTGCTCTATGTATGTATCAAGATACTTAGTATTTACATTTACATATCTGTTTTCACCTCTGTAATAGTGATAAAACATCTGTTGAACTCCAGAAGATAGGATCAGTTCTTGAAGTGGAACTATAATTGTTAGTTGTTGTTTGTATTGCAGTCTTCATCCTGCAAGTGCTTCTTTTGCACAGAAAATGAGACCAATTGTCTGTTCTACTTTTTAGAAATCACTGAGTTGAAGTAGTTATATTTTATCATCATGAAAAACATTTTTGCCTACAATGTCATAACTGCATTCAGATGTTAATCCATTGCTCAAAGTACTTGCAGCAGATTTCTTTTCAGTACAGCACTTAATTTTACAGGGCAATATAGACAATATCAGTTGACAGAAATTTTGATTAGAGAAAATATAGCTAAAATTACATTTTCCAGAAGCTTATGTTTATTAGATGATGCTATTAAATTGAAAGAATATTAAAGCGGTGATAAACCACATACACAAATAACACAGTGTGAAGGCTGAGATTTTAGTCATTCGTTTACCAGATTTGCTGTTGTCCACAAACTCAGATTGATCTGCATATTTGCTAAGCCTTAGTTAGCTATCTCTTCAAAGAATATTTAATTTGCCCTTCTAAAAAGTTATAATAGCAACAGAATATTTTAGGACATTTATTTTCATGCAGTTTTTATTTTCCCTGCTGGATATGAGATTTTCTAGCAAATATGGCAATGTGGAAGCAGAGACAAGTAAACAGAATTGTCTAAAATAAGATCAGCCTTTGCCTCCAAACAACAAACACAAATGCAACTAATGACAGATGTGTGTTAATCGAAAGGTTTCTGATCTCCCGGATCACGGGGGCTAGTGAGACAAACCCATCAACTTGGATCAGGACAGGTTTTTTCTTAATACAAAAATAAGAAAGCACTGTATCTCTATGAAATGTGCCTGGATGGGTCACAGATTTTTGAATTGGGGACTGCTATCACCCTTAGAGTGTATCTTGGACCACCATGCAGGCTCGTCTGCAAACTTCTAATTGAAAACAGTGTGTGGCAGTAGGGCTGCACAGCCCTGCAGACCACAGCCTTTGGCAGATCCTTCCGAGTCGTGGTGTAACGGTTCATTTTCAGATTCTCCTTTTACACCTGTGTCCACGGGATGTGTGTGTTAGAAGTGGTTATACACCATTGTGGTTGGAAAAATTCGCTTCTTCGGAACAACCCCTCAGTCAGAGACAACACTGAGGAGGTTCTTCCCATGGCTGTTTTTACTGTGAGGCTTCTGAACTCTAGGTGAAGATGGAAAAAAAAGTGACTATTAAGCTGGTGATTAAAAGGAAATGCAACAGGTTGAAGACAGATGACTGTACTCTCTTTGAGCCTATGGGACACTGATTCCTCCAAAGTGGAGCCGCTGCTGCTGAAATTCCATTTGGTCTCCTCCTCAGGAGGAGAGCTGTGATGGACAAGAGCACAGAGGGATGAAGGCAGGAAGAGTTTGTCTGTTCCCATCCCAAAGATTTACAGGCTCCAGGGAAGGCAAGGAGCCAGGAATAAAGTGAATATCCTCAATGAATAATTCATTTGCTGGAAAGTGGTTTTTCAGGGAAACTGAACCTATACAGAGATTTGGACAAATTCAACTGAAACACTCTCAGCCATAAAAAAGACGGATAGGAGGGGAATATACGAAAATCTTGAAATATGTTGTAGTATCTTGTTTCAACCATCTGGATAGATTCCTTTAAAAGGCACATTCAGTGCTTTTGGGGTTTTGTCTCAAAATCATTCTTTTCTTTTCTTTTCTTTTCT
>NW_008653053.1:0-6307 GCF_000695815.1 Acanthisitta chloris
CGCTGCCGCCCGCGCTCGCAGGACACCCCCGATACAGCTCGTACACGTGCGGAGATCCACGTGTGTGCCCGAGCACAGCGCGCACACATGTGCACACACATATGCACACACACGGGCGCACACGGACACACACATGTGGGCAGCACGTGCATCCCTACACTGTGCCTGCAGTCACAGGTACGGGCACTGTGTGACACTGAATGCTGGCGCGTTTCTTGCACATGTGAACACACACACACACAGAGACACACACACACTCACAGACAGAGAGACAGACAGACAGACACACACACACAGACAGACAGACACACACACACACACAGTCCCAGGGTCTAAACCAGCCTGTGCTCTTCAGGGGTGGCAGAAAAGCACAAGCAGTGTGCATAGGAAGGTTGTGTGGCACTCCCATGGGCTGTTCCTGCTTAGGGGTTGTTGAGTGCAATAAATTATGTATTTTGATTGAAGTTGGGTTTGCTGCATGTGACACGTGGATATGGAGTATATGTATATATCCTTATCAACAAGGGTTTATCCATATGGGAACTGGTGTGATGCTTTGTGGCAGTTTCCTTCGGTACAGTTTGTGGCTGTGGTGTGTGAGTTAGATGGGATACACAGATATGTGTGTGTGTGTGTGTGTGTGTGTAAGCTTCTGTAGCTGTGGATGCAGGGCTGGTATCTGAGAGTCTTTATTGCAGTTAATGGAGAAGAAATGTTTGGCAAGGAAATTAAGTTATAGAGGATATGAATTGTAAGACTAATGGGTGCAGAGACTCACAGTGAGTTCTCTCCTGCACTTCCGTGATGTGCTGATTATCATGGGTTTTGCAGGCACATGCTCCTTGGAGCAGATGGCTGGAATAGACCCATGTGTCACAATTTGGCTACGAGTTCAAGCTGTTGAATTGCAGTGTTGTGCTTTCTAGCTTGCTGACCAGTGAGCCAGCCTCACCCACAATGCTGATCTTCTCTCAGGGACAGGCAGAAGCAGCATTTTGGACAAAGCCTGGGAGCTCCTTTTAGTGGTAGAAATGCATGCCTGGACTCTGCAGCAGGAGATGCTCTTAATACCATGTTGAAGTGGTAGTGGTGGGTATCACTAGCCTCTCCAGATGGTTAGGATGGAAAACTTTTTCTTGTCTAACTGGGACCTGTGCTTAAATTACATGCATGACTAAGCTGTGACTTATAGGCATATCTATCTGAACAATGTCTCATTCATTATCAGTTCCGGGTCAGCAACAAAAAATACCTTGTTCTGAGAGCAATCCTAGCAGTTTATTTTGCTGCTGTTGTTGCTTGTCTGTTTTCTGTGCTCTTTGTGGAAATCTTGACACTGAATACTGAAATAACACAAAAGTAGTTATTTCTGACTACTGGAGTAGATTTCCTTCTTGAGGACATTTATCAATACTTTAGATAAAGTTTTCACAACTATTTTTTGCAATTGAAAGGAGAACAATTCTACAGTGAGAACCTCACATCTAGGGACCAGATTATTTGAGATGCAGTTCAATAGTGGCTGCTTTAGGTTTAGGAGCTTTGAGATGAACTACAGGCTACCAAACTTAGCATAGTCCTGTTAGACTCATGGCTGGTTGAGATTTCAAAGACCACATTAATGATCTAATATAAATAGTAAGCATGATAGTAGCTTATGGTGGATGGATCTATTTAAAATGCTGTTAAAACCTCTTTTTTCAACCCTTGATAGTGATACATAAGTGATTATATTTCATATGAAAAAGTTATTCTTAATGGTAACCATGAAGTTAGTTCTGATCAGTTTGCATCATCGTGACACTGACCAATAATTGGTTGTTCATTTCTTCGCTTCAAGTATAAGTTCCCCATCAGGCCCATATAACCTATGCACTATATATAGATTCTGTAGATTTGACACAGTCAGATTCTGAGCAATCCAAGCATGACTGTTAGTATTTTGAGACTGTTTTGATTTTCTTAAAATCTGACAGATGCAGTAGAGAATGAGCAGCTGTTCATACATATATAAATATGGAGATAGTATGTATGTATTTCATAGATATGTAATATATAATATATAGCTATATAAAAGTTATTCATATACAGAAACTATAGGAACCTTTCACATTGATTCAGACTGTGAATTTTACAGAGTTGCCACTCACATGGATGCTGACAGTATTTTGCTTTCCATTTAGACTCTCTTTCACAAGTCTCAGTGATGCCATAGTTCTTACTGGGGTCTTGAGACATGTGTGAACAACTATAAAAATGTAATGGCTTCTTTAGCCTTTGCCATTAAGGGAAGACTTTATGCCTCTATTTGAATTTGGATATGGCTAGCATCTGTGGCCTATAAATTCAAGAAGGTTGTTTTAAACATCGTTCTTGAGCCTGCTCTGGAGCATGAGATCACTGCTCACTATTGCAGAGGTAAATGACCAAAGAATAGTACTGTCTTCCTCAGATAGCCTCATCTCTAATGAGTTGTCAGGTCTTAAAGCTCCCAATTTACCTGCAGTGAACTGCACCCTTCTCCCAGGCAGCAGTTCCTGCCAGACTGTGCCTGTGGGCTCTGCCTCCTGCCCCTGCCTCAGCCCCTTTCTGCCCACCCACTCTACAAAAACTCTCTTAGGGGTCCATCAGGTGCAGTCAGCCACAGGCCCCATCCTGGGAAAGGGGAGATATGACTAATGTGCATAAGGTTTGTAGCCCAGTGTGTGCACAGAGAGCCTTAGCAGCTGCCTGGCTGCCTCACTGTCCACACATCTAGTTCCCAGGTAAATGAAAGGACTTTTAACAACTTTAGTGACTTTAGTCTACCTGCAGGACACAAACCCTACTTATCTGGCTGCTGGTGAGAAACAGGCTGTGTATTTTGTAGCTCTGATCTACACCATGGCAGAGTGCTGAATGGAGATGTGATCTAATCAGGAATAGCTGCCTAGAGAGAAGTCTGGGAAGGTGCTCCTTATGGTAAGTGTGGATGAGTGTAAGGATTTGATTTCCCAGCTGGAACGTCTGGTAGCTTTGAGCTGCAGCTTACGTGGTACGTAGCGTTTTCCCTGTGATTAACAGTTTTCAAATCTTGGCTTATACTTTAGCTAAAAGCAGGTGGTGAAAATTGTCAGGGAGAGAGGGAAGATTGGGTGTCACTGACATTATTTCCAGGTTTTGTAATGAAGTGTTTCCAGAATCTTTTAAAAGGTTGCCTTTTCTTTTGAAATATTCTGTCCTTTACAAAGCTGAGTAAGTTATCTAGATTTTCAAGTGTTTCCTTTATAAATAATATGTTTTACTAGCAGTTAGACTACCTAATAAACTAAAAATTGCTGCTCTTTTCTGAAATGTATTTATTTAGGTTTTGACATCTTTATGTTGTTTTCTTCTCTGAACTCGTTGCCTGGTCAGTGGAGTTGCTACAATTTGGACTTTAGAAGCAAGCAAAGCAAAGATTAGCAGTGGCTGCTGTGAGGAGGAGGAAAGCAGGACAGGCAGCCAGTTTGGATAGAACACTCACCTGCTGCAGCCAAACATGGAGTTTATTAGAGATTAATACACTTACCAACAGTTTCAACATGTTCCCATTAATTTCCCTGGAACTTTTCTAGTGTTTATAAAAAGACCAGAGACTCTGCTTAGCCAGTACAAAAACTGGCTTGACTTTTGTAGAGATTGGTTCAGTAGACTTCTACAACACAGACCCATCTGGCCACAGTGCCATAGTAGCAATGTTTGAACACCCAGTGCTAGTGCCATTTCTCTTCTCCCTACTTTGTAGGGCTCTAGGTTGACTGCTGAAGCCCCACACCAAACAGTCTATCATCTTTTCACATCTCAGAACTTTTCTGGGCTCCTGTTTTCATGCTGATGCCCTTACCCTCTCTCTTGTTTCATAGCTTAGAGCTCTTGTGATCAGATTACATCTTCTGCAAATTGTGCTGTGGACATGTTATTTCCAGAAATTCTGGGTTTGTATCAAATGACAGAGTCCCAAGGATCTCAAAGATCATGCTCACCACTTCTTTTCACAAAAAGAAAATAAGGACAATTTCAAGCAATGATATTTTCAAATTCAGGTATTTTACAGATGCCTTGAAAGGCTCTTCCCCAACAAAAATTCCTATTTTTAAGTGAAGAGTGCTTGCTAGACATGCAAGAAAATTGATTTTTCTTTTTCAGGTTAGTGTGAAGAAACAGGCAGTTATATTCGGCATTTGAACAGATGATTAGCTTTAACTTAAAAAATAGAAACATCACAAATTTTTTTCTGAAACACATTTAGTATTTAGTACATCCTACACGAAATTAATATTTTTAAACAATATAATGTGATTTTCTGTTTAAGCTTCGAGTACTTTCCTGAAGATGAACAAAGTGCTGTGGTTTAGAGATGGTTTTAAAAATAATGCTTTTCTTTTCCTGCCCATATACTGGCTACTTTACACAGTGGAAAAGTTTATTGAACATATCTGTCATTCAGTTTTCAAAACATATCAGCGGACAGCTGTTTGTATTTACTGAAATTTGCCAGACAGAAGAATCTCAAATCTAAGTCCTCCTTTGGCTCCTAGTCAGGGGTGGTGTTTGACAGAGAAGCTTGATAAGTCTTTTTCATCTTATAACTGATATATTTTAACATATGAGTCAGCCTGTTCTCATCTCAGGTGTTCAGAGGATATAATAAGTGAAGTTGGCTGCATTTAAATTTTTTTCCCTATTTTTTGGGGGGGGGTGTGTGTGTGTTTGCAAATAGTACTTAATCCTGCTGGCATCATAATAGTCTGGGAGAAGTGAGACAAGCCATGTGTTTTCAGAGAGCAAACTCCAGCAGCTTAAACAAAGATCTTATTATCTATGCCTGACTAAGCAAAAGTGGAAATAACTCTCAAGGCTCAGAACCAAAGCTGGATACTGGCAAGTGCTCCAGAATCATGGTGACAATGCACTAGCAGTGTGGTCTGCTAGAGGTACTAAGAGTATTTGCTGGGATCCAGGTCACATCGGAGGCAGTCGAACACAGGATCTGCATAAACAAAGTGTACTGCCTCAAGAATGTGCTGGCAACCTCACCCTGGAGGTGCCTGCCTGTTTCTGGATTGGAAAAGGAGATTATAGTAATAGCAGGAGATTTTAAAGTAGATTACAATAATAGAAAAATGACCAAATAAAAGCAGAATGAAGTTGCACTAGTACTATCCATTGCATCTCTAAGGCTAAAACCTTCAATGCAAACAACACTGAAACTTAGAGCTAGTAAATCAATGATGGCTTGCAAACCAGCTGCTGAGAGTCAGACTGCACCTCTGAAATGCTGCCAACCCCCCAGGGTGGCTTCTACACAAACCTGTGGCATGGACACAGTTATGGCAGCATGAGGCAATTATTGCACACATCAAGGAGCTGATGATCAGCTGTGTCATCCTGAAATGTTATGGTGTGAATGAAAAGGAAATATAAAAGGCACTGGACAGTGTGTTCCCTGTAATACAATGCCCGGGACTAGGATATCACTCCTATAAAAGCTCTGTCAATAATTTTCTCATAATAGTCATGATTTTCATCAGTACGAAGATATTTCAACGTTGGAAGGAACTTTTATGAAAGGCCTTACTCATGGAAACTTTGGTCAGTTTATTGCTGGAAGTAAAAACAGAGAAGTAGGAAACACCATTAAATTTAGAGAATTTTTCTAAGGCCCCAGAAGCCTTCAGCACATTCTGTGAAAATTTCTGTGCTACCATTTTGCTATATGCAACAAGAATAGTACTGCGATACATACACAGCTGACATTTTATTTAAGGTAGCTTGAGGCATGAAGTTATAGCATCTGAGCAAGAACATAAGATTCTCAGCTTCTCAGAAATATGGAAAAAATAGCAAGCCAGAGATGATACCAGTTGAGGTACCCATATCTTAGTTGCAAGGGCATGACTGGAAAAAGTGTGATGACAAACTGTAGAAGACAGAGATTTACAAGTACTAATAATGATGGTTGATCTGTCACATTGTCCATGTAGTTGGAGAGAAATCTCAGCTACCTTTGGAAAATACTGAAATTGCCTAGAGAGCCAACATATACCTTAATGTTGTGAAAGAGTGAAGTTCCCACCTGATACCTCTGTCTAAGTCTATTCTAGCTGTGTGGAGAAATCAGCTGTCCAAATCAAGGCACTAGAGATGTCATCTCACTAGCTTTACAGGCCTGTGGTATAAACCTCAGATATCTGTATTAGTCACCATGTCATGAGAGAGAATTGGACCTTTCAGGGCATGAGGGTGGTGAGACACTGGCACAGGTCGCCCAGAGAGGCAGTGGCTG